>NW_027453830.1:212500-262500 GCF_040206685.1 Ascaphus truei
TGAGGGGTGGAGAAGAAGGTGTAATCCCGTTGACCCTGGTGCTGAGCTCTCCACACATCGATCAGGGAAAATTCTTCCATTATTGCCCTACATTTTTTTGTTTTTTTTTTTGCGATTGGATGGTGTAAGACAGGCCTGCACAACTCGTAAAGCGAGAAGGGCCGAACTGCTCCAAGGGAAAAAAATTGGGCCGCACGGGTAAAATCATCATCATCATCATCATCATCTATCCTCCAGCACCTCTCATCATCATCATCATCATCATCATCCTCATATATCTCCTCCAGCACCCCTCATCAACATCCTCATATCTCCCCCAGAACCCCTCACTATCAACCTTTGCGATACTCCCCATCTATCTCTCATACCCCCATCTCCCCCTCACCCACACACATAATACTCCCTCTCCACATCAAACACACAATACCCCCCTGCACACCACACACATCCCACCCCCCTGCACCTCACATCCTTCTCCCCCCTGCACCTCACACCACTCTCCCCCCTGCACCTCACACCACTATCCCCCTGCACCTCACACCACTTTCCCCCCCTGCACCTCACACCACTCTCCCCCCCTGCACCTCACACCACTCTCCCCCCTGCACCTCACACCACTCTCCCCCCTGCACCTCACACCACTCTCCCCCTGCACCTCACACCACTCTCCCCCCTGCACCTCACACCACTCTCCCCCCTGCACCTCACACCATTCTCCCCCCCTGCACCTCACACCACTCTCCCCCCTGCACCTCACATCACTCTCTCCCCTTGCACCTCACATCACTCTCTCCTGCACCTCCAATCACCCCTGCACCTCACCCCCTGCACATCACATCACCCCTCCTGCACATCACCTCCCCCCTCCTGCACATCACATCCCCTGCACCTCACCCCCTGCACCTCCAACCACCCCCCTGCACCTCCAATCACCCCTGCACCTCACCCCCTGCACCTCACATCACCCCTCCTGCATATCACCTCCCCCCACCTGCACATCACCTCCCCTGCACCTCACCCCCCTGCACCTCACCCCCCTGCACCTCCAATGACCCCCCTGCACCTCCAATCACCCACCTGCACCTCACCCCCTGCACCTCACCCCCTGCACCTCACATCACCCTCCTGCACATCACCTCCCCCCTCCTGCACATCACCTCCCCTGCACCTCACCCCCCTGCACCTCACCCCCCCTGCACCCTCAATGCACCTCACCTCAATGCACCTCACCTCAATGCACCTCACCCCCCCTGCACCTCACCTCACCCCCCTGCACCTCACCTCAATGCACCTCACCTCAATGCACCTCACCTCACCCCCCTGCACCTCACCTCAATGCACCTCACCTCACCCCCCTGCACCTCACCTCAATGCACCTCACCCCCCTGCACCTCACCTCAATGCACCTCACCTCACCCCCCTGCACATATCCACGTTGGGATCAGGGGGGGGAGCGGTCGCAGAAGAGCTCAGCTGGCTGTAACTTCCCCCTCCGTCCCACGTTGCGAGCGGGGGGCGGGGGGGGCTTGCAAGGAGCGGGAGCCGCCATATTTTTTTTTTCAAAATTTTTTTTTTTTTCGAAGTTTTTTTTTTTTTTTTTTAAATCTCATCCCGGGCCACACAGAGAGGCCAGGCGGGCCGCATGCGACCCGCTGGCCGCGTGTTGTGCAGCCCTGGTGTAAGATGTGCATTGGGTTGCGTTGGGCAGATTCTTTGGGACTTTTGATTTATCTTGTGAGTGTGAGGCGACCATATTGAAGTCTCCTCCTATGATTAAGGAGGAGAGTGCCTGCTGCTCCAGGGAGTCCAATACTTTTTTGAGAAACTGGGTTTGGTTGTCATTAGGGGCGTATAGATTCACCAGTGTTACCGGTGAACCTGCTAGAGTGCCCTGGAGCACCAGGAATCTTCCCTCTGGGTCTACTTGTGTGTTGGTTAGGGCAAAGGGGACATTGTTCCTTATCAGCATTGCTACCCCTTTTTTTTTACTCGGGGAATATGCATAGAAAACCTGAGGGAACAGACTTTTAAATGTATTCGGGGGAACGGGTGAGTTAAAGTGCGTTTCCTGCAGGAATATGATGTCCCCTTTTGTTTTTTTCCATTCCTGGAGCGCTAGTTTCCTTTTTTTAGTTGAGTTAAGTCCCTTTACATTAAGTGTGATTAGTTTTATGTCTGTCATTTTATGGTATGTGTGTTTTTCGGAGCATTGGGCTCCGAGGCCCTTAATATTCCCACCGTAAGGGCTTGGGCTTTTGAGGTCAAGGGAAGGCTGTCCATTGGGACCGGCGCATCTATATGCCTTGTGAGCATTGGGTGGATTTGTCTAGGCGGGTGGAGGGGGTGGGGGGGCCCCCCAGGGGGGGTGGGATGGTGAGACACAATAGGAAGGGTGGGGGTCGTCGGGCCTTTGGGTGGCCCTAGAAAGTTAGTCTCTCTCATGTGGGCGAGAGAGGTGGGGGGGTTTAGTACCCCTAGAGATCCTTCCAGTACACAGAACACGGTCGGAGACCGGAGAGAGGGTCCCCCACCCTCTGTGAATAAGCTTACATAAAACCACTTCTGGTGGAACCACTTAGTGTGGCGTCCTTTAAACATTTCAGAACAGCATCACATAAACATTAACTTTTGGAGGATGCGAAACCTGTATAAAACATGCATTTTGATAGCAAACATTTATGAGGTCTATATTGCCATATTGTGGATGTACCCTCCTTATCAACCCGCCTTATCGTTGCAGTGGGCCTGTTGTTAGTGCATTTCTATCTATTTTATGTCTTTCCCTATTCGGTTTGCGAGGTGCTTCGGTCCTCTCATGTTGGGGGTGGGGTTGGGGGGGCAGGTGGGGATGGGAGGGGGAGGAGCGGGATGGGGCAGGGAGATGACAGGGGGGGAGGGTGAGGGGGGGGGAGTTCTTGTGTGCCGGGAGTGAACGTGTATCTGACATGTCTTGGCTGCACCGCAATTCTGCACTGATTTGACAAATCCTAGTATCTACTTATCAACACTGTTTCTGTCCTCTGACACGATATCTACAACATCAGACATTTTCACATAACGTTTGCGTGTCCCTCTAGGCTGAGACTTGGGTCTCTTATTATGGGGGGGAGTGATGGGAGGGAGAGGGGGGGGGAAGGGTAGGAGGGGGGGGAGGGGGGGAAGCGGAAGCGGGGAGGGGGAGAGGGGGGGGGAACCTCTGAGCAGGGGGTGGATGCTTATCTGGCATGTCTTAGCTAACAACCTTTGTGAGCTGGGTTAACATTTGCTAGTATCCACTTAACATCTCTATTTTAGACCGTTCTCATGAGGGCCACATCATTTGGCATTTTGCACATAACATTTGCATTTTCCTTTTGGCTGTAGCTTATATCTTGTTAGTGAAGAGGGGGAGAAGGGGGAGAGGGGAAGGGGGAGAGGGGAAGGGGGGGAAGGGGAGTGGGAGAAGGGGGAGGGAGAGAGAGGAGGGGAGAGGGGTGGGAGGGAACCATGGGGGGGAGGGAAGCCGCTGTGCGGAAGGTGAATGCATCTCTGTCTTATCTTATTCAGACATCCAACGTGAGCTGACTTAACATTTGCTAATGTCTACTTATCGCCGCTATTCCTGACAGGATCACTTGGCAATTTTCATACAGTATTTGCATTTTTCTTTTGGCTGTTGCTTATATCTTGACAATAAGGTGGGGGGGGAAGGGGGGGTTTGAGAGCGGGCAGGTTGGGGGGGGGTAGGGTGGGTCAAGGGGGGAGGGTAGGGTGAGTCAAGGGGGAGGGTATGTGGGGGTCAGGAGGGGGGATATGGGAAGGGGGGGGAAATGGATGGGGAGTGGTTTAGGGGTTGTTGGTACAGTCTGAAATTATAGTATTTGCATTTCACTTCCTAAGATTTGTGTCTTACATCTGTTAACATGATTCAGGGAGCATGTTGGCATTAGCCCGGGGAGGAAGGGGGGGCGGAGGGTGTATACAACCTAGGCTTCTCGGGCCATAGTGAAGTGGTCCTGTTACTGCAGTTCATCGTCCAGAGAGAGGGGGGAGGAGTGGGGGGAGTGCGGGAGTTAAGCATCTCCTGTCCGTGCGGTCGGGTTCCAAGTACTTATAACAGTCTCGCTTGTTATGGCAATGGAGATTGCCGGATGGGCCTCTGATGTTAACGTGGGCCAGAGTGATGCGTATCCTCCTTCGTCGTGACTGTCCGAGCGTCCGCTCCAAGATCCCGGGATGGACACTGAGACAGTGCTGACCCGCCTGGACGTGGGACACCCAGACTTCCCCCGGACGTTCCGGAAAGGTGAGTAGGGCGAGATTAACCTCCAGGGTGGGGAGGTGGTGGGGACGCGCTATTGGGAGCTGGTTGTGGGGTCGCTGGACGTGTTGTGTGTGTGGGAGGGGAGGGAAAAGCTGTGGGGACGAAGGAGGGGGGGGGATGGGTGGGTGGACGAGGAGCTGGGGGGGGGAGGTAGGGGGAGATGGGGGGCGAGGGGTCAGTACTGCGTTGATCATTTGCTGGGCATGGGGCTTGGTGGTAAGGGTGGAGCTTCCTGGGGGAGGGGGGGCGCAGGTGTTTGGGACGGGTTCCATGAGTGGATCGGAGGTTACGGTGATTTTTCTGCCTCGGTTCAATGAGGGGTCGATGTGATGATACCTCATCTTTCTTTTCTTTTGGGCTGCTTTTCTGGCGGTGAAGGGGGGTGATGGGCGAAGCATCACAGGTATGTGTGGAGTCGGACCGGCCGGTTCATACTCCTACGTTGATCTCTCCGGGGAAGCCGCCAGCGTAGTTTGCTGGTACTGCACCGACACACTTTATTCGAGCAAATACCCAGTATGTACCTGGCAGATACCTGGAATGCGCCGCTCCTCACCTCTGACAAGCCCCGTTGTGTTTGCCTTCCCAGCCTGGGTTCATGCCTGGCTGACGGGCGGCTGATCTGTTAAATGATAATGATTAGGATTTAATAGGCTGCAATGCTTCGCGTGTCTACCAGATGGCATAAATTCATGAATTGTAATGCAGTATATATATATATACTGTGCAGTATTGCAGCCAGCGGGAATAAAATGCTTCAATCCCTGCCTGGAAAATACCTCAATGCACTCGGGCAGAAAACAGTCACAAACCTCAATACACCCGGGTATACCCGAATTCGTGGGACTAGCCGAGCTCGAATAAAGTGTGTCGCCAGTGTATGCTCTTTTTTCAGGGACCCCTGGGTTCCTCTGGTTGGCCAGCCGTTCAGAGGCCCGAGGAACCTCTGCCTCCCCGTTGTTTGTGGAAGGCTTGGATGGTACTCTGCGGTCGTGTTGTTGGCTCAACCCCAGCACTTTTAGGAATGACGGTGAGTCCCCCGGTCTGGAGATGGTGAAGTTGCATCCATTCTTCATGACGATCAGCTTAAAGGGGAAGCCCCAGCGGTAGGTAATGCCTCTTTCTTGCAGAATGTTCGTAAGGGGCTTCATCCCTTTCCTCTTTTCCAACGTGGATCTTGATAAGTCGCTGAAGATTTGGAGGGGGATGTTCTCAATTTGGATATCTCCTGCTCTTCTGCTTGCGGCCATGATCCTCTCTTTAGCTGAGTATGCATGGAGCTTTACTATCACGTCCCTGCGTCGCTCTGGATCTGTAGGTTTGGGGCCCAGCGCCCTATGCTCCCTGTCCATTTGGAGATCATGATCCGACAGGTCTGGGGCTAGTTGCAGGAATAAGGTGCGAAGGTTGGTGTGGAGTACTTCGGCAGAGACCGTCTCAGGTATATCTCTTATTCTCAGATTTTGTCTTCGGTCTCTGTCTTCTTGCTCATCCAGGGCGGCTCTCAGTTCAGCGACTTCTTGGCCTAGTCTTATGACTTCGTCTTCTGTGGTGTGCTGTGAACCTATTACATCGGTGACTTTGCGCTCCAGCACATCAGTGCGCTTTGTTAGCCCGTGTATCTCTGTCCTCAGACCCTCCAGCGCGATGTTCATATCTGACTGGATTTCTTTGCGCAATTTTTTGTGCATTCTGTGGAACAGGGCTTCGAAATAGCTTTTATTCAACCCTATCTCTTGTATTTCTGATGAGCCTAATTCGGGGGCTGCATCCGTTAGGGCCGCGTGGGCTGCTTCTTCGGCGCCATCTTGGGAGTCACCGCACGGTTCTATGGGGCGATGTATTGGAGTATAATACCTTGTGACTCCTGGGCCCTGGTTCCCTTTTGGCCGGACCGGTATCTTCCTCCTTGTTTACTGTGTTGTCTGTGTGTTTTTGTGAATTTTTGCGTGGTTTGGATCGCTCGTTCTAGCGAGTTATTCGTGAGGGTGACGGGAGCTCCTCAGCTAGCCGACCATGCTCCTTGACTTCACCGGAAGTCCCCCCATGTATAGCTTCTTTTGAGTGTTGCAATTATGCTACAACAGCACCTTGGTTGGTATCAGGCTGTTTTTTTATTTTTATTTTTTGTGTTTATTTAATTATTTTCCTGGGGAAGCTGTGCCTTTAATGCAGAAGGGTGGTGGCCATTTTGGATCCGGCTGCATGCACGGTGCAAGACAGCAGCTCAGCTCAGTCTCCCTCCTCACAGCTGGGGCGGAGGGAGGTGCAGGAAGGTAGGAGGGGGTGCAGGAAGGTAGGAGGGGTGCAGGAAGGTAGGAGGGGGGTGCAGGAAGGTAGGAGGGGTGCAGGAAGGTAGGAGGGGGGTGCAGGAAGGTAGGAGGGGTGCAGGAAGGTAGGAGGGGGGTGCAGGAAGGTAGGAGGGGTGCAGGAAGGTAGGAGGGGTGCAGGAAGGTAGGAGGGGGTGCAGGAAGGTAGGAGGGGTGCAGGAAGGTAGGAGGGGGGTGCAGGAAGGCAAGTTCGGACGGACCCGCCGGCAGGGGCGATGGCAAGCCCAGTGCACAGCTCCCTTTCTGTCACAGGGCAATGGCAGCCATTTTAGATGCCACACAGCGGAACCAGAGCCCTGCACTATCGCATGTCCCACCGACCGTCTCAGTCCCCAAATGGGAGGTAGGTCTGTATGCTCCGGTGGCGCTGATTGCCGGAGGCCCGGCAGAGGGGCGAATGATAGCCCACGATTACCAGCGGGTCTCTGCAGTCTCCGCTCCCTTGGTTTCAAGCGCGGACTGGCGCCATGTTGTTTTGGTGGGCCCGGTTCTCCCCCGCAGAGTATAATCACCTACCCCTGCTTTCCGAGGCTCTTATTATCCTGGTCGGGGTCACCTACTCTACTCCGACTTATATCCTGTTTATGGGAGTTGTTTTGGGGGCTTTTCTGCTGTATAATGTCACTTTTTTTACGCTGAGACACGGAGCTCAGGTTCCTCACGTCCGCCCTGCTCCGTGGTTAGCCACGCCCCCCTCATTTTTTATTAGTTTTAAAGCATAATTTGATTTCTATAGCAGGTTTTACCACCTCCCCAGCAGTGCAAGATCTTAGCAACACTTTCCTGTTTGTGATATTTTGTTGCCAATATTCTCAGCAGTTTGAGCTACAAACTGTAAGAATAGATAATGTTACCCTACAGTAGCAATATCAGGATACATTGTAGTTGCTGAGTTACACTGACCGAAGTTGCCATTCTATTCCATTAGTCACACAATCAGGATTTTGACAGATGTATAACACGAGCACCAAACGATTGCTAGTTTAGGTAAGAATGTAGAATTATACATTGTCACATGCTTTACTTAAACAAATAAGAACTACATCTGGGGGGATGTAGTATTGCTGCTTACTTTATATGCAGATAATGAATATCCTGAGCATTGGCCCCACCAATAAACCAGATGTGGTCTTAACTGCAATATGCAAATGCTCATCAAAGATACAGAAAACATTATTTCAGACATATCATCTCCATGAAATTCCCTACGACCTGCCATGTCTACTCTCCGCATGTACATGTGAGGATCAGCTATACGGCATCTACATGGGAGCAGTGGGACATCTGGAAAGTTAATCTTACAAATAAAATATACAGTATAAAACACTCCCCTTGTGGGCCATTCAAATGTATATCACTTCTCAATAACCCTACCGTTCTGCGTTCTAATAAGGATAGTATGGAAGATTTGCACATATCTGTATATTCAGATGGGAGGAATGCTCCTGGTAACGACTTCATCACGTCCAAATGATTTATCTTTTATGCTCTGTTACACTGTTATTTGCCTTCTAAATTATTTCGGGATCTAGTAATAACTCATCCACAGACATACTTTGAGGGATAAAAGAAGACTGACAAATCAGCTTGAAATTATTATTATGATGCTTTCGCATCAAGAAATGTCCACAAAGAGAACCTTAAACTTGAATTTTCTAATGCCACATATTTGGTATTTAAGCAGCAATACTCCTGTACATTCCCCACTTTTTTGTCTTTCTTTTTTCTTATTTTTCTATGTAAAGCCTGTGACATGTATCATTCTACATTCTAACCTAAGGTTCTGTAGTAATCCTTGGGTGTGCCTGTTATAAATCTGCAAAATCCTGATTGTGTGCCTAACTAAATGGCTGCCTTTCGGTTTCCATTAATCCTTCAGTCAGCTACAATGTATCCTGAAATTGCTAGGGTAACATTATCTATTGTTACAGTTTACAGCTCAAACTGCTGAGAATATTAGCAACAAATGATCACAAACAGGAACATGTTACAAATATCTTGCACTGCTGGGGAGATGGGCTAAAGCCTACTATAGAAATCAAAGCATGCTCAGTATTTTAATACTCATTAAAAAAAAGCATTAATACTATAGAACTGATTTATTTTAAAAACATCTACGATTCACATGTTTTGCTGCTTTAACTGCTTACATGGAGCAGTTGGTGATATTTGATGCACAAATAAAACTGACATTTGCAGATGCAGCCACCAGTATTAGATCACTTGCCTTGGAAAATCTGGGGCAATCTCACAGTAAATGCCTGAACATTTCTGTGAGATTCCTAATGGCCCATTGGATTAACACAGCGGGGGTCCTTGCAGTCCCATTCAAACTGAATCAAACTGAATGGGACTGCAGGGACCCCCACTGTGTTAATCCGATGGGCCATTGGGAATCTAAACATGGAGATGTGTCAAAAGAAGGCACAGAAAGATCCCTTTAAGAGGCGCACAGCGGACCTTTATAAAATAATACCGTCAGGGGTGAAAAAATGTGTGCATACAAATAATTTTATTAATAAATGTACTTTAAAAACAACGTTTGTGGTTTATATCTTTCTATGATTAAAATAGACACATTAGTCTAAGTTCTATTATAGTCACCCAGTAGATATAGATGGCAAAATGTTGCTGACAACAATAAGCCTATAGTTCTAATTGAATTGTGGTCTCTCAGAGTAAAGTTTGAGTATAGAATGGTGATGTCACTGCACAGGCGTTTGGGCTATTTTATATGACTGCCTACTCTAATACAATGGACAAAAGGGGAGAGACAGTGTTATCAGAACCTGTTAAATAATTCTCTTGTGGCAAAGTCAATACATAGTACATCAGTAAGTGGAGTTGTAGGATAACTTATGACAAGATGTCACAAGAACTGGTTACAGCTATAGATGTTCCTGATACACAACTCGTAATGATGATGTGCTGTAGAGAAGGAACCTCTTGCTGCGCATGCGTCATATATGTTCAATGGCGCTGCGTTCCTAATAGTGTATATTGAGGATCTCTTGAACTTGACGTTTTACCCAGTCAGTGGGGTTGTGTGTTTAACAAATATCAAGATGCCCAATTATATACAGTGTCTCTACAGTTGCTTCTAGCGCACAGCTCGTGCTTGCGGTGTGCTGTAGAGATAGAGGATCCTACTGTGCATGCGTCACATAAGTATTGCGACGCCGTGTCCCTAATGGTGTATCCAGTATGCAAGAAGGGAGCAAGGTAAGTGAAAACTAATAGCTATATCGTCAGTTGATCCATAGAAATAGAGGGCGATGACGTCAGGACAGTAAAAGTGCAGATAATTGTATCCCTAATTCTTAAAGGCTGCTGAACATATGCTAATTTCTGGTGCCTTTGTGACGTTGTCATGCAACGAGGCGGTGTTCCACATCAGAGGTGGGAAATGAATGCTCAAAGTGCAAATAGTATTGGTGTATAAGCGGAATGCACTTATGTTAGTATCACTGCTATGTATAGTTAGGGCAACGAGAGTTGGTAATTCAAGCTCAGTGGAGCTGTTTAAAGTAGCAGCGCCGGAGGCTGTGAGCTATGATGATACTAAAACGGCATAAGGTGTAGCGTAGAAACCCTTATGTCTTTCAAATATGCATCAGTTCTAAGTGCATTGTTGTTCCTATCAGTGTGCATGTATTATACCGTCTGTATAGAGGTGGTATGACGCACCTGAAACGGGACAGGTTTTTGCTCAAAGTTTGGTGCAGAACATTGTCTAACAGTGGACAGTAAATACACATAGATGTTAATATCATTAACAAACTTTGACTCCGAGCGTCATCGGATAGCTGGTCGCACTAAAATGGAGGTAATGCGCTGAGAGCAATGAGTCTATGGCAAGGTCTATTTCTGCATTTAGGCCTCTAGGGGTAAGTGTCTTAAGGCGATGGATCCAGAATGTCTCCTTTTGAACAATTCTGATCCCCTATCTCCTCCCCTCCAATGTGGTAATACATGTCCGTGACGTCATTTCCGGGGGAAGTCCTGCCCTCCGATAGGTCCTATCTTCAGTAGCTGTTCCTCAAACTGGAGATCTCGGCATCCCATCCAGGCGCATGCGCGAGCGCATATCCGGCATCCCTCCTGTGGCTACTGACGTCATCCTGCAGAGGCGTATTCTCCATACGATCCGTCTGTCCCACGATGTCTTGCTGCATAGCCATGCCCTTTAGGTGGGCAGCAAGCATGTAGTGGTACATAAGGGAGGAGAGAAAGAAAAGCCACTTTAAGAAGCAGACATTTAAAAAAGTTGTATCAGACTATAAAGAAAATTCAAAACCACAAACAGGATATACAGCTCACTAGAGTAATTGTGTGCATTTAAATGGGTGTGCCCATAAACGTCTAGTGTAACGTTGGGTGCAGCTGATGAGCTAATAATAGTAGATTGACAGAAAATTGGAGAGCAGAAGCATATTAGTACCTCGGCTATCCAACTAGTAGCTCATTTGTCAAATGCACTCCTGGGCGGTTAAAACATAACATTTAATAAGTATCTAGTAGCTAAAATAAAATCTACATACAAAGTAATTATTATATACACACAATGTACTTATAAAGGAAGGGTGATGGGAAGGTAAGGTTGGACTCAAGGTGTATAGCACACATGAAATTTTCCTCAATTTGTTCAAGGCAAAATAGGCTAATTAACACCTGGAGTTACCTATTATTTTAGGACATAGAATCTCTGAATGACCACCACTACTTGGACTGTAATACCTATTCTGACATACATATGCTGTGCGGCATCAAACGTAGCATACCGATCAAGCCAACCTGTAATTGTAAAATGTAGCACCAAACAGTGATATGCCTGGATTAATATACTACTGTTCAAAATAAATGAAAACATAACATTAACACTGTAGGTACAACACAATCGCAGGTTGTTGGTACGTGGATTGATTCTACGCAAGATGACGATAACATACACACCATATGGATCAATAAAATATAGCTAATGCAGAATATAGTTGTCACCAAAATCAACTGTGGCTAAACACTTTCCTGAGATAAATGAAAACAGCACATAAATAGGACTGTGGTGTATGGACATGCGGTCTGGATCTGACAATGGTAGTGAATCAATGTCTTCAGTGCAGCAATCTGCATCATACAATGCTGGTAGATCAATGTATCCAGTGCACCACACTAAGCCTTCATACATAAATATTAGCACTGAGACTGCAGTTTGCCATGTATAGAACACACCGTGTGAAAGCCAGTATTAACAGTATTAATGAATCAATGTATCCAGTGCATAGCATTGAACCGTCTAGCATACCTAATAATAGTAGCACTGAGACTGCAATTGCCATAAACAGAGCACACAGTGTGGAAGCCAACAGCAGAGACAAAGCAAATAGCTCATAAAATAAGTCTGTAGCAGAGACAGGAGATACAATGTACCAACGATACCCGGCTCCCAATAGTCCCTCCCTGATGACGTCACCACGCCGAACGCTGAATTACTAACAGTCCACTACTTATAGCCCATACCCCAGGTGCAGTCATTTCGAAATCGTCCGGTTTTCCTCACTGATGGCTGGTTGTACTGCGGCGCGCGCATGTCCGTGACGTCATTTCCGGGGGAAGTCCTGCCCTCCGATAGGTCCTGTCTTCAGTAGCTGTTCCTCAAACTGGAGATCTCGGCATCCCATCCAGGCGCATGCGCGAGCGCATATCCGGCATCCCTCCTCTGGCTACTGACGTCATCCTGCAGAGGCGTGTTCTCCATACGATCCGTCTGTCCCACGATGTCTTGCTGCATAGCCATGCCCTTTAGGTGGGCAGCAAGCATGTAGTGGTACATAAGGGAGGAGAGAAAGAAAAGCCACTTTAAGAAGCAGACATTTTAAAAAGTTGTATCAGACTATAAAGAAAATTCAGTTTATAACTGGACGAAACAGGACAGACGCCCAAGATTCACCAATAAAGGGAAATCTAATCAGAGGAGAGAGGAAGCACAGACGAGCGATTCAGAAGCAAGCACCTCCACAGATGGGGTTAATCCCCAAGCTGCAGGACAAAAGGATTTTTTAGGAAGGGGCAAAGATCAAAAACAACAAAAGTGAGAAAAAAACCAGGAGGGGGGGACGTAATCCCAAGAACACCACCGGTGCTGAGGCCGCACCCACGATGAATACTGATAACATAGTAATTAACTTATCTGACTATTCCATTTCAGAAATGGAATGACGTGTTTTGTCTAAAGGCCCATCGTTTGTTCCTACCACCTTCCCTAAGAGGTTTGAGGTAGAAGTTGAGTTATTTAAATTGGAAAGGAAACTAAACCTTAAATCCTTTTTTCTCAACAGAGCGGATGAGCAGCAGCAGCAGCAGCAGCAGCAGCAGCAGCAGCAGCAGCAGCAACAAACTGATGTACAGGTACCTGACACTACAAGAGTGATTTGTAAGTTGAACTCTAAGTTCATACCACCAGTTAAGAATCCCTCTGTACAGGTATTTATGAATATGGTGAAAAATTATGTTAATCATTATTTTAAAACACACCATAAGACATATCATAATCTTGCAAAGAACAAAGAAAGCTGCTCGCTGTGAGCTTACCCTGTGATGCACCAATTTACCACATAAACTATGTAATTAAGGGGTTAAAAGCATTGGTCTCCCGTGGCAGTGACTGACTGAGTGGGTGGGTCACTGACTGACTGGGTGGGTGACTGGGTAGGTGGGTTGCTGTGTGGGTGACTGGCCCCAATACATTTTAAAAGAACCCAATACATTTTAAAAGAACCCCTACCTCCCCAATACATATTCAAAATACACCCGTCAGCCCAATACATATAAAATTCAGACTTACCTTGGAGATGGTGTCAGGAGGGACGGCAGTGGATGCGGAGGTGGGGCAGTGGATGCGGAGGGGGGGGTGGGGCAGTGGATGCGGAGGGGGGGGGGGGCAGTGGATGCGGAGGGGGGGGGGGGGGCAGTGGATGCGGAGGGGGGGGGGGGGGGCAGTGGATGCGGAGGGGGGGGGGGGGGGCAGTGGATGCGGAGGGGGGGGGGGGGCAGTGGATGCGGAGGGGGGGGGGCAGTGGATGCGGAGGGGGGGGCAGTGGATGCGGAGGGGGGGGGGCAGTGGATGCGGAGGGGGGGGGGGCAGTGGATGCGGAGGGGGGGGCAGTGGATGCGGAGGTGGGGCAGTGGATGCGGAGGGGGGGGGCAGTGGATGCGGAGGGGGGGGGCAGTGGATGCGGAGGTGGGGCAGTGGATGCGGAGGTGGGGCAGTGGATGCGGAGGGGGGGGGCAGTGGATGCGGAGGGGGGGGCAGTGGATGCGGAGGGGGGGGGCAGTGGATGCGGAGGGGGGGCAGTGGATGCGGAGGGGGGGGGCAGTGGATGCGGAGGGGGGGGGCAGTGGATGCGGAGGTGGGGCAGTGGATGCGGAGGGGGGGGGCAGTGGATGCGGAGGGGGGGGGCAGTGGATGCGGAGGGGGGGGGCAGTGGATGCGGAGGGGGGGGCAGTGGATGCGGAGGGGGGGGGCAGTGGATGCGGAGGGGGGGGCAGTGGATGCGAGGGGGGGGGCAGTGGATGCGGAGGGGGGGCAGTGGATGCGGAGGGGGGGGCAGTGGATGCGGGGGGGGGCAGTGGATGCGGGGGGGGGGGCAGTGGATGCGGGGGGGGGGCAGTGGATGCGGAGAGGGGGGCAGTGGTTGCGGAGGGGGACAGTGGATGCGGAGGGGAGGCAGTGGATGCGGAGGGGAGGCAGCGGATGGGGAGGGGGGGGCCAGTGGATGCGGAGGGGGGGGCAGTGGAAGTGGAGGGGGGCAGTGGATGGGAGGGGGTGGGCAGTGGCTGGGAGGGGGGGGGCAGTGGATGCGGGGGGCAATGGATAAGGAGGGGGGGGGCAGCGGAGGGGGGACAGCGGATGCGGAGGGGGGCAGCGGAGGGGGGGGCAGCGGATGCGGAGGGGGGCAGTGGATGCGGAGGGGGGGCAGTGGATGCGGAGGGGGGGCAATGGATGCGGAGGGGGGGGCAGTGGATGCGGAGGGGGGGGGGCAGTGGATGCGGAGGTGGGGCAGTGGGAATGCGGAGGGGGGGCAGTGGATGCGGAGGGGGGGGGCAGTGGATGCGGAGGGGGGGGGGCAGTGGATGCGGAGGTGGGGCAGTGGATGCGGAGGGGGGGGGCAGTGGATGCGGAGGGGGGGGGCAGTGGATGCGGAGGTGGGGCAGTGGATGCGGAGGGGGGGGGCAGTGGATGCGGAGGGGGGGGGCAGTGGATGCGGAGGGGGGGGGCAGTGGATGCGGAGGGGGGGGGCAGTGGATGCGGAGGGGGGGGGGCAGTGGATGCGGAGGGGGGGGCAGTGGATGCGGAGGGGGGGGGCAGTGGATGCGGAGGGGGGGGGCAGTGGATGCGGAGGGGGGGGGCAGTGGATGCGGAGGGGGGGGGCAGTGGATGCGGGGGGGGGGCAGTGGATGCGGGGGGGGGGGGCAGTGGATGCGGGGGGGGGCAGTGGATGCGGGGGGGGGCAGTGGATGCGGGGGGGGGGGGGCAGTGGATGCGGGGGGGGGCAGTGGATGCGGGGGGGGGCAGTGGATGCGGAGGGGGGGCAGTGGTTGCGGAGGGGGACAGTGGATGCGGAGGGGAGGCAGTGGATGCGGAGGGGATGGCAGCGGATGGGGAGGGGGGGCAGTGGATGCGGAGGGGGGGCAGTGGAAGTGGAGGGGGGCAGTGGATGGGAGGGGGTGGGCAGTGGATGGGAGGGGGGGGGCAGTGGATGCGGGGGGCAATGGATAAGGAGGGGGGGCAGCGGAGGGGGGACAGCGGAGCGGGAGGGGGGCAGGTCGGAGGGGGGGGCAGCGGATGCGGAGGGGGGGCAGCGGATGCGGAGGGGGGGGCAGTGGATGCGGAGGGGGGGCAATGGATGCGGAGGGGGGGCAATGGATGCGGAGGGGGGCAGTGGATGCGGAGGGGGGGCAGTGGATGCGGAGGGGGGGCAGTGGATGCGGAGGGGGGGGCAGTGGATGCGGAGCGGGGGCAGTGGATGCGGAGGGGGGGGAAGCTGATGCGGAGGGGGGGCAGTGGAAGTGGAGGGGGGCAGTGGAAGTGGAGGGGGGCAGTGGAAGTGGAGGGGGGCAGTAGATGAGGAGGGGGGCAGTGGATGGGAGGGGGGCAGTGGATGGGAGGGGGGGGCAGTGGATGGGAGGGGGGGGCAGTGGATGGGGGGGGGCAGTGGATGGGAGGGGGGGGCAGTGGATGGGAGGGGGGGGCAGTGGATGCGGGGCAGTGGATGCGGAGGTGGGGCAGTGGATGCGGGGGGCAATGGATAAGGAGGGGGCAATGGATAAGGAGGGGGGCAGCGGATGCGGAGGGGGGGCAGTGGATGCGGAGGGGGGGAAGTGGATGCGGAGGGGGGGGGAAAGTGGATGCGGAGGGGGGGGGAAGTGGATGCGGAGGGGGGGGAAGTGGATGCGGAGGGGGGGCAGTGCATGCAGAGAGGGGGCAGTGCATGCAGAGAGGGGGCAGTGCATGCAGAGGGGGGTCAGTGGATGCGGAGGGGGGACAGTGGATGCGGAGGGGGGGGTGCAGTGGATAGGATGGGGGGCAGTGGATAGGAGGGGGGGCAGTGGATAGGAGGGGGGCAGTGGATAGGAGGGGGTCAGTGCATGCAGAGGGGGGCAGTAGATGCGGAGGAGTGGGACAGTGGAAGCGGAGGGGGGGCAGTGGATGCGGAGGGGGGGCAGTGGATGCAGGGAAGGGGGGCATTTGATGCGGAGGGGGGCAGTGGATACGGAGGGGGGGCAGTGATGCGGAGGGGGGGGAATCTGATGCGGAGGGGGGGCAAGTGGAAGTGGAGGGGGGCAGTAGATGAGGAGGGGGGGGCAATGGGTGGGAGGGGGGGGGCAATGGGTGGGAGGGGGGGCAGTGGATGGGAGGGGGGAGCAGTGGATGGGAGGGGGGGGGCAGTGGATGGGAGGGGGGGGGCAGTGGATGCGGGGCAGTGGATGCGGAGGTGGGGCAGTGGATGCGGAGGGCAATGGATAAGGAGGGGGCAAAGGATAAGAGGGGGGGCAGCGGATGCGGAGGGGGGGCAGTGGATGCGGAGGGGGGGGAAGTGGATGCGGAGGGGGGGGAAGTGGATGCGGAGGGGGGGCAGTGCATGCAGAGAGGGGCAGTGCATGCAGAGGGGGGGCAGTGGATGCGGAGGGGGGGGACAGTGGATGCGGAGGGGGGGTGCAGTGGATAGGATGGGGGGGCAGTGGATAGGAGGGGGGGCAGTGGATAGGAGGGGGGCAGTGGATAGGAGGGGGGGGGCAGTGGATAGGAGGGGGTGTCAGTGCATGCAGAGGGGGGGCAGTGCATGCAGAGGGGGGGCAGTAGATGCGGAGGAGGGGACAGTGGAAGCGGAGGGGGGGCAGTGGATGCGGAGGGGGGCAGTGGTACGGGGGGGGGGCCGTGAATGCGGAGGGGGGGGAAGTGGATGCAGTGGGTGGCAGTGAATGCAGAGGGGGGGCAGTGGATGCGGAGGAGGGGCAGTGGATGCGGAGGGGGGGCCGTGGAAGCGGAGGGGGGGGCAGTGGAAGCGGAGGGGGCAGTGGAAGCGGAGGGGGGGCAGTGGAAGCGGAGGGGGGGGCAGTGGATGCGGAGGGGGGCAGTGGATGCGGGGGGGAGGGAACAATGGATTGGAGGGGGGCAGCGGATGCGGAGGGGGGGCAGTGGATGCGGAGGGGGGGCAGCGGATGCGGAGGGGAGGCAGTGGAAGCGGGGGGGGGGCACCGGATGCGGAGGGGGGGCAGTGGATGCGGAGGGGGGGCAGTGGAAGCGGAGGGGGGCAGTGGATGTGGAGCGGGGCAGTGGATGCGGAGGGGGGGCAGTGGATGCGGAGGGGGCGGCAGTGGATGCGGAAGGGGGGGCAGTGGGTGCGGAGGGAGGCAGTGGGTGCGGAGGGAGGCAGTTGATGCGGAGGGAGGCAGTTGATGCGGAGGGGGGGCAGTGGATGCGGAAGGGGGGTAGTGGATGCGGAGGGGGGGCAGTGGATGCGGAGGGGGGCAGTGGATGCGGGGGGGAACAATGGAGAAGGAGGGGCCAACGGATGCAGAGGGGGGGCTGTGGATGCGGAGGTGGGGCAGTGGATGAGGGGCAGTGGATGCGGAGGGGGGCAGTGGATGCCGAGGGGGGGGCAGTGGATGCCGAGGGGGGGGGCAGTGGAAGCGGAGGGGGGGCAGCGGATGCGGAGGGGAGGCAGCGGATGCGGAGGGGGGGCACCGGATGCGGAGGGGGGTCAGTGGATGCGGAGGGGGGTCAGTGGATGCGGAGGGGGGGCAGTGGATGGGGAGGGGTTGGCAGTGGATGCGGAGGGGGGGGATGCTGATGCGGGGGGGGGGCAGCGAATGCGGAGGGTGGGCAGTGGAGGGTGGGCAGTGGATGGGAGGGGGGGGCAGTGGATGCGGGGGGGCAGTGGATAAGGAGGGGGCAGCGGAGGGGGGGCAGCGGATGCGGAGGGGGGACAGCGGATGCGGAGGGGGGACAGCGGATGCGGAGGGGGGACAGCGGATGCGGAGGGGGACAGCGGATGCGGAGGGGGGACAGCGGATGCGGAGGGGGACAGCGGAGGGGGCCAGCGGATGCGGAGGGGGGCAGTGGATGCGGAGGGTGGACAGCGGATGCGGAGGCAGTGGAAGCGGGGGGGGGGCACCGGATGGGAGGGGGGAAGTGGATGCGGAGGGGGGGCAGTGGATGCGGAGGGGGGGGGCAGCGGATGCGGAGGGGGGCAGTGGAAGTGGAGGGGGCAGTGGATGAGGAGGGGGGGCAGTGGATGAGGAGGGGGGGCAGTGGATGGGAGGGGGGGCAGTGGATGGGAGGGGGGGCAGTGGATGGGAGGGGGGGGCAGTGGATGGGAGGGGGGGCAGTGGATGCGGGGCAGTGGATGCGGAGGTGGGGCAGTGGATGCGGGGGCAATGGATAAGGAGGGGGGCAGCGGATGCGGAGGGGGGGCAGTGGATGCGGAGGGGGGGGGAAGTGGATGCGGAGGGGGGGGGAAGTGGATGCGGAGGGGGGGGGAAGTGGATGCGGAGGGGGGGGGAAGTGGATGCGGAGGGGGGGGGAAGTGGATGCGGAGGGGGGGGGAAGTGGATGCGGAGGGGGGGCAGTGCATGCAGAGAGGGGCAGTGCATGCAGAGGGGGGGGCGGTGGATGCGGAGGGGGGGCAGTGGATGCGGAGGGGGGGACAGTGGATGCGGAGGGGGGGGTGCAGTGGATAGGATGGGGGGGCAGTGGATAGGAGAGGGTGGCAGTGGACGCGGAGGGGGGGAGCAGTGGATGTGGAGGGGGGCAGTGGCGCACAGACCGTGGGATCACCGCAACCGTCTCCCCAAACATCCCCCCGCTCAAACAGCTGCCAGCGGTAATCCGGAATGGGGGGGAGAGGGGAGCGGCAGCCGCACGGCCATGGCCAACGTGCCTGAAGCCATATACACACACACACACACATATACACACACACGAGGAGGAGGCCAATCACATATATATACACATATACACACACACAAGGAGGAGGCCGATCACATATATATACACATATACACACACATACACAGAGGATGCCGGTGGGGGCGATAGATTGGAACCGCTGTAGCCGGTAGGAGAGTGAGGAGGAGAGCAGGACTGAGAGGAGAGCGGATGGGGGAGAGGGAGGCAAGCAAAACAAGGCCTGCCTGCTACTCTCTCCCTCTCCAACGCCTCACCCATCTCCTCAGGGCACCTAGAATGTTTCTGTTAGGTGGCCCTTCTGCTGCACGTGGCTGGGGTCTTCTCCCCAGCCATGAGAAGCAGCAGCAGCACTTTGCTGCATCCCTCTCCTCCTCACACACACTCATCCTCCTTCTCATACAAATCCTTCTCCAACGTCTCCCCCTCCCCACAGACCTTCTTCTCCCCCTCCCCACAGACCTTCTTCTCCACCTCCCACAGACCGTCTGCTCCCCCTCCCCACAGAGACTTTCGGCTCCCCCGCCCCACAGACTTGTCGGTTCGCCCCCTCCCCACAGACTTTGCTCCCCCTCCCCACGACTGTCTCGCCCCTCCCCACAGACGTTCTGCTCCCCCGCCCACAGACTTTCTGCTCCCGGCTCCCACAGACCTTCTTTCCGGCGGCCTCCCCACAGACCACCTTCTTCTCCCCCTCCCCACGTACCTCCTTCTTCTCCCCTCCCCACGTACAACCTGTCTCCGTGACCACCACCTTCTGTCCCCTCGCCACGTACCACCTTCTGCTCCCCCTCCCCGACGGACACAGCCTTCGTCTCCCCTCCCCACGGTGACCACCTTCTTCTCCCCTCTCCACGTACCCCCTTCTTCTCCCCGGCCCCACGTACCACCTTCGTCTCCGCCCTCCCCACGTACCACGTCTCTCCCCCGCCCACGTACCACCTTCTTCTCCCGCTCCCCACGTACCACCTCTTCTCCGACCTCCCCACGTACCACCTTCTCCCCCGACCCACGTACCACTCTTCTCTCGCCCCTCCCCACGACCACCTTCTTCTCCGCCGCTCCCCACGTACCACCTCGGCTCCCTCCCACGTACGCACCTCATCGTCCCCTCCCCACGGAGACACGTCCCCTAGGTCTCTTCGGCTCCCCCTCCCCACGTACCACCTGTCTCTCCCCCGCCCCACGTACCACCTTCTTCGCGCCGACCGCCACACTCGGACCTCCGTCTTCTCCCCCTCCCCACGTACCACCTTCTTCTCCCCCTCCCCACGTACCACCTTCTTCTCCCCCTCCCCACGTACCACCTTCTCCCCCTCCCCACGTACCACCTTCTTCTCCCCCTCCTCACGTACCACCTTCTTCTCCCCCTCCCCACGTACCACCTTCTTCTCCCCCTCCCCACGTACCACCTTCTTCTCCCCCTCCCCACGTACCACCTTCTTCTCCCCCTCCCCACGTACCACCTTCTTCTCCCCCTCCCCTCGTACCACCGTCTTCTCCCCCTCCCCACGTACCACATTCTTCTCTCCCTCCCCACGTACCACATTCTTCTCCTCCTCCCCACGTACCACCTTCTTCTCCCCCTCCCCACGTACCACCTTCTTCTCCCCCTCCCCACGTACCACCTTCTTCTCCCCCTCCCCACGTACCACCTTCTTCTCCCCCTCCCCACGTACCACCTTCTTCTCCCCCTCCCCACGTACCACCTTCTTCTCCCCCTCCCCACGTACCACCTTCTTCTCCCCCTCCCCACGTACCACCTTCTTCTCCCCCTCCCCACGTACCACCTTCTTCTCCCCCTCCCCACGTACCACCTTCTTCTCCCCCTCCCCACGTACCACCTTCTTCTCCCCCTCCCCACGTACCACCTTCTTCTCCCCCTCCCCACGTACCACCTTCTTCTCCCCCTCCCCACGTACCACCTTCTTCTCCCCCTCCCCACGTACCACCTTCTTCTCCCCCTCCCCACGTACCTTTTTCTCCCCCTCCCCACAGACCTTCTTCTCCCCCTCCCCACAGACCTTCTTCTCCCCCTCCCCACGTACCACCTTCTTCTCCCCCTCCCCACGTACCTTTTTCTCCCCCTCCCCACAGACCTTCTTCTCCCCCTCCCCACAGACCTTCTTCTCCCCCTCCCCACAGACCACCTTCTCCCCCTCCCCACGTACCACCTTCTTCTCCCCCTCCCCACGTACCACCTTCTTCTCCCCCTCCCCACGTACCACCTTCTTCTCCCCCTCCCCACGTACCACCTTCTTCTCCCCCTCCCCCCGTACCACCTTCTTCTCCCCCTCCCCCCGTACCACCTTCTTCCCCCCCTCCCCCACGTACCACCTTCTTCCCCCCCTCCCCACGTACCACCTTCTTTTCCCCCTCCCCACGTACCTTTTTCTCCCATACCTTCTCCTCACGCATTTTTCCACCCACCTCACCACACTCCTTCCACTCCTCACACACATACACCACTTTCAACCAGTCATCGTCCTCCTCCTCCCCCTCCCTCTCCTCACTCACCTCCCTCCCTCTCCTCACTCACCTCCCTCGCCTCACTCACCTCCCTCGCCTCACTCACCTCCCTCGCCTCTCTCTCCTCAAACACCTCCCTCTCCTCAAACACCTCCCTCTCCTCAAACACCTCCCTCTCCTCAAACACCTCCCTCTCCTCAAACACCTCCCTCTCCTCACACACCTCCCCCTCAACCACCCATTCCTCACACATCCGCTGCTCCAACACCTCCTCTTCCATAGATGACTTGGCTCCTGGGGTACTGCGGCGGGATCCGGATGGTGAGGGAATGAACGCCTCCACCTCCGTGTACTCCACTTCCTGCAGGAGATACAAAGTGTTTGTAACCAGCGGCAGTGATACTCTGTATCGCAAGAGCTCCTGTGCCACTTGGGGCAGGAAACGCATCGCCGAGTCATATAACACGCACAGCAAAGCCATTGCTTGCCTCTCTGGCACTGAAGGGGTTAAATCACAGAACCATTTATATCATTTGAAAAACAATTGATAAACTGTGTGCATTGTACGTCATTGTATTGTCCGTTATTAGCGGATCCCTCGTTTTTCTGTCCTGTTCCCGCTGAAGAGTTTGGAAAATGATGCTGCAGATGGACATTAGCTGATGTGTCCCTATGATAATCCTCTCTCCCTGTCACACACAGTTACACTCGGCTATAAGATGAGAAAGCTCTGCACCTCTTCCTCTGACTCCTTACATCTACAGCTTGGGGGTCCTCATCTTCTCTCCCCTGAGGACCGGCTCCCCGTATTCCCCCATCCCCAGTACCCCCTAATACTCCCACCCCCAGGCCCAATACCCCCTAACACCCTCCTCCCCAGGCCCAATACCCCCTAACACCCTCCTCCCCAGGCCCAGTACTCCCAAATACCCCCCTCCCACGGCTCAACCATTAGTGTGTATGTTACTGTCTGATAGTTACTGTGTGTGTGTAACCATTAGTGTGTGTGTGTCGGAGTGAGTGCGTGCGTGATACTGTCTGATAGTTACTGTGTGTGCGTGTGTAATTAACCATTAGTGTGTGTGTATCGGAGTGAGTGTTACTGTCTGATCGTTACTGTGTGTGTATGTAATCATTAGTGTGTGTGTATCAGAGTGTGTGTTACTGTCTGATAGTCACTGTGTGTGTGTGTTTGTAAATCATAATGAGAAATGGATTTTGTCTTATATCACAGTGTGTGTCTGTGCTAAGCTGCCGTATTGTGGCTGTGTTTGTACAAGTGTCTCAATCTGTTAGTGCTATTTTAGTGTGATTGTGTGAGAATATGACTGATTGTGCATTTGTATTTTAGGAGCAGGAATCTGTGTGTGTGTGTGTGTGTGTGTGTGTGTGTGTGTGTGTGTGTGTGTGTGTGTGTGTGTGTGTGTGTGTGTATAAAACCAAAACATTGTGCCAATAAAAAAAATATATATATATATATATATATATATATACATACACACACACACACACACACACACACACACACACACACACACACACACACATACTTGTGTGTTTATGTATATATAGATATATAGATAAAAAGCAGGCACACCAGGGCATAGTAAAAACAAAAAAATTACAATTCTATTGAATAGAACTGATCAACGCTTTGGCTCTTTATAGGAGCCTCTCAACACACAGGGACCCCCAGGTAGTCCGATCTCATCCCTATTTAATTCTGTTACATGCCACATCAGACTTTGTTTTGATGCATTCTAAGGTTGTCCTTTTATCAGATCTTACCTTGGGTGTCTCCATCTTGTTGGGAAATATGTTGTCTGACAGTAAAAACTCAATCTGGATGGTGGGGAAGGGAGATCAGTGAGGTAGTGCTTAAATACTAATAAATATAATCTATTATACTAGTAAATATAATCTATTATTCTAATAAATATAATCTCTTATACTAATACATATAATCTATTATTCTAATAAATATAATCTATTATATTTATAAATATAATCTATTGAACAACAACACAAAAAAGATGGAAAAGTGATACTGTACTTCTAAAAAGCCACAGATTTGATATCAATTAAGTGGCAGAAAATAGTTTTTATGTTAGACCAAAAAATCTCAGAGGAGACCCAATGAATGGGCCATTGCCCTCCACAGGGAGGCTGCTGTAATCCTCTCCCAATGGGACAAAAAGTTGTGAATTTGTCCTGAAGATGAAAAATAAACCTCCTGGTTATAAATATGATCCAAATGAGCGGTGAAGTGTCTGAAATCTCTGCTACGTCTCAGAAGAAACCTTACCTGACAGATCCACAATGGTTATGGCAGAGAGTGGTGGCATAGAACTCTGGTACCAAGCAGTTTAGCTGTAACCATGGAAGTCAGGTAAACATGTATTTTTTAAAAATTAGAATGCAAATGTCTGTCCCATTGTGGGCTCAGCCTGAGCTCTGTCAGACGTTTCCAGCTTGTGATAATGGGAGATCTCCATATACTGGGATGTGATAAGAGACATGGGAGAGGGAGTGGCTCAGTGAGTAAAGATACTGACTGGCACTGAGAGTTTGAAGCAGAGGAGCCTGGTTCAATTTCCAGTGTCAGCTCCTTGTGACCTTAGGCAAGTCACATTATCTCCCTGTGCCTCAGGCACCAAAAACATAGATTGTAAGCTCCACGGGGCAGGGACTTGTGCCTGCAAAATGTCTCTGTAAAGCGCTACGTAAAACTAGCAGTGCTAGGAATTTCCCATTCACTGTCATATCCAGTTGATACGGAGACTCCAGGGAGGGATAACAACATACTGTATGATTCTTTCCAGACCATTACTCTTCACGGGGGGGCTCTTGATACTGTATACTAGTGCCTATGTCTGGACATACTCTATTTTTGCTATCAGTATCATATTATTACCCCACCGTGTTGTCCCTGTTTGTCTTTAGCTGCACTTCCACATACAGTATGATATACTTATCAGATGGTTATTATTTCATACAGTTACTGCTACTGTTATGTATGATACTAAGATCATTTAATATCTGCAGCTCTTTGAGGACCATATACACATTAATAAATTGTGAATAGTTACTTGTACTGATTATGCGTTTCTCTGACTCCATTAAGAGGACTATCCATGTTTTTACATTTTGAGTGTTTAATAATTGGACGAATTAAAATTTTATTATTTTCATTTTAACCCTCTCCTACTGACCTAATATACCATGTAGCAGAACTATATAGGTTATTATGCCACACACTAAACTATATACTATATACTAGGCAAGGAGTGAAATAGAGACAGCATGGGGAGAGAGAGAGAACAGCATGGGGGACAGAGAGAAAGCTTGGGGGGAGAGACACACAGCATGGGGGGAGAGAGAACAGCATGGGGGACAGAGAGAAAGCTTGGGGGGAGAGAGACACAGAGCATGGGGGGATAGAGATGTGTGTATGCTGCCTGTGTGTGTCCTGTGTGCAGGGCCTCTTGTCCTGGGTCCAATGAGTAATGGGAAAGGTGCCCAACACCTGTCAGCAAAACTAATCTGTCCTGATCCGCAGAGGTGGCCTGTTGGAAGGTGTCCGTTGAGATGCCTGTCCAGGCAGCATGCTGCAGACTGGTAGAAGGGAAGTTTCCGACAGGCACCTCCATGGCCACCTATCAGCAGTCAGCTCGGCAGGCCCCCTCCACAGGCCTCAAACAGGCCCCCTCAATCCTCCAGGTGGCGCTCTCACAATCTCACCTCTTCCAGTGTCCCTATCCCCCCCCTCTCTCACACTCCCCTCTCTCACACTCCCCTCTCTCACACTCCCCTCTCTCACACTCCCCTCTCTCACACTCCCCTCTCTCTCTCACTCCTCTCTCCCCATGCTATGGGGGGAAAGAGAATGGAGGGATATGGGGGGGAGAGAGGATGGAGGTATATGGGGGAGGGGGATGAGCAAATGGAGGGATGTACGTCCTGTGTGTGTCCTGAGTGTGTTCTCTGGGTGTCGTGTGTGTGTGTGTGTGTGTGTGTGTGTGTGTGTGTGTGTGTGTGTGTGTGTGTGTGTGTGTGTGTCTGTGTGTGTGTGTCTGTGTGTGTCTGTGTGTGTCTGTGTGTCTGTGTGTCTGTGTCTGTGTCTGTGTCTGTGTGTGTGTGTGTGTGTGTGTGTGTGTGTGTGTGTGTGTGTGTGTGTGTGTGTGTGTGTGTGTGTGTGTGTGTGTGTGTGTGTGTCTGTGTGTGTATGTGTGTCTGTGTGTCTGTGTGTCTGTGTGTGTGTGTGTTGAATTCCCGGTGTCCTTGTGACCTTGGGCAAGCCACTTTATCTCCCTGTGCCTCAGGCACAACAAACATAGATTGTAAGCTCCACGGGGTAGGGACTGTGCCTGGAAAATGTCTCTGTAAAGTGCTACGTAAAACTAGCAGCGCTATAGAAGAACATGCTATTATTATTATTATGTATGTACTGTATGTATATGTGTGTATATATGTATATATGTTCCCAGCACACAATATAAAGGAAAATCAGACAATCGTCAAATGCCAATAGAAAATGTTTTGAATGAACAAAAGATGATACAACAAGCAACTGCCCCAATGTAGGCTATGGAGAGTACAACTCATCAAACAGAGCTATACAATATCAATAAAAGGGGGGAAAGGGCTTCGTAAAACAAACGTTTACCCCCTTCCTCTCCCCCCCCCTTCCTCTCCACCCCTTCCCACCTCTCCTCCCCTAGGGTGACCAGATTTTCAAAATGAAAAACCGGGACACATTTATAGATCATTTTTAAAAACAAATTACATCACATGACGCACCCCGTTGCCATGACAACGAGACGTCAGGCAGTGACATGTTGCCATGACAATGTGGCATCACCTGATGCCTCGGCGCCATAATGCATCCCGTTGTCATGTCAACTTGATGCCGCGTGACGTCACGGAGCGCCTCGTTGTTATGGCAATGGGCATTACGTGATGTTGCGCAGCCATGTTGACGAATTTGGAGGGGAGGTTACAGCCAAAGGCAAGATAAATATATAATAAAAAGACCTAAAATTTTTTTTTTTATCTCTGGGTTAGCCTTCAATAGAAGGTGGCAACCCTGGTTGCATTGTGTGTTTCTGTATACAGATGTGGGCCCTGCTGAGTGTGTGTATAGAGGTGGGGGCTGCAGTGTGTGTTTCTGTATACAGATGTGGGCCCTGCAGAGTGTGTGTGTGTGTGTGTGTGTGTGTGTGTGTGTGTGTGTGTGTGTGTGTGTGTGTGTGTGTGTGTATATAGAGGTGGGGACAGCAGTGTGTTTGTGTGTATAGAGGTGGGGGCAGCAGTGTGTGTTTCTGTATACAGATGTGGGCCCTGCAGAGAGAGAGAGAGAGAGAGAGTGTGTGTGTGTGTGTGTGTGTGTGTGTGTGTGTGTGTGTGTGTGTGTGTGTGTGTGTGTGTGTGTGTGTGTGTGTGTGTGTGTGTGTGTGTGTGTGTGTGTGTGTGTGTGTGTATAGAGGTGAGGGCAGCAGTGTGTGTGTGTGTGTGTATAGAGGTGTTGGCAGCAGTGTGTGTGTGTGTATAGAGGTGAGGGCAGCAGTGTGTGTGTGTATATAGAGGTGGGAGCTGCAGTGTGTGTTTCTGCATACAGATGTGGGCCCTGCAGAGTGTGTGTGTGCGTGCGTGCGTGTGTGTGTGTGTGGTGTGGGTGTGTGTGTGTGTGTATAGAGGTGAGGGCAGCAGTGTGTGTGTGTGTGTGTATATAGAGGTGGGAGCTTCAGTGTGTGTTTCTGTATAAAAATGTGGGCCATGCAGAGTGTGTGTGTGTATATAGAGGTGGGGGCAGCAGTGTGTGTTGGTGTGTATAGCGGTGGGGGCTGCAGTGTGCAGGGCCCACCTCTATACACACAAACACACACTGCAGGGCCCACCTCTATACACACAAACACAGTGTGTTTGTGTGTATAGAGGTGGGGCCTGCATTGTGTGTGTTGATAGAGGTGGGGGCTTTGCTTGGGCCCTTCAACTCTTACAGCCAGGGCATTATTGGCCAAGAATGCCCTGTTCGGAGGGGGTGGTCCCTCGCTGTATGTGTGTATGTGTAATTAAAATAATTAACAAATTAAATAAATAATTGACAAATTAAAATTAAATTAAAAAAATGAAAGCATTAATTAAAATTAAGACATTTTAAAATTGTGACATTCCTGACCTTGTATGTAGGGTCTTTTGTTCTCCTTGTGGCAGTCAATGACATCACTGCCATGCAGGGCCGCAGACAGCTTTCCCGGGGTGCAGGACCAACGTTTCCACCGGGGTCCCCCACAGACATTTCAGCGGCCTTGCGAGAACCCCCACCCTTCTCATACACCTCCTCACTCTCACCCCACCTCACACTCCCCAGTCACCCTTCCCTTCCTCTATTTTACACCCACACACAACCTCCCTCCCCAATATACATGCACACGCAGTGACACACACACACACACACACACAGTCACTTAACTACACACACAGCCCCATCTCTTCTCATACCTCCCCCTCATATCACCCCCTCCTCACCTCATATATCCTAATATCTCCCCCATCCCTCCTCATACCTCCTCCTCATACTACCCTTCCACTCCTCATATCTTCTTCTCATCTCTCTCCCTCCCCTCCTCATATCTCCTCATCTCATATCTCCCCCTCACAGCCTCATAACTCCTCTCCTCATATCTCCTCCCCTCTTCCTATCTCCCCCTCCATATATCAACCCCACCCCTCCTCATCTCCCACTCATACCTTCCCCTCTCCTCCTCATATCTCCCCCTCCTCACCTCATACCTTCCCCTCCTCATACCTTCCCCTCCTCATACCTTCCCCTCCACATATCTCCCCCTCCTCATCTCCTAATATCTCCCCCATTCCTCCTCATATCTTCCCCTCCTCTCCCCATGCCTTCCCCTCCTCATGCCATGCCTTCCCCTCCTCATACCATGCCTTCCCCTCCTCATGCCATGCCTTCCC
Source organism: Ascaphus truei (assembly GCF_040206685.1). Taxonomy (NCBI): domain Eukaryota; kingdom Metazoa; phylum Chordata; class Amphibia; order Anura; family Ascaphidae; genus Ascaphus; species Ascaphus truei. The sequence goes on from NW_027453830.1 coordinate 241,044, forward strand.
CTCCTCATGCCTTCCCCTCCTCATGCCTTCCCCTCCTCATGCCATGCCTTCCCCTCATCGTGCCATGCCTTCCCCTCATCATGCCATGCCTTCCCCTCAGCATGCCTTCCCCTCCTCATCTCCTATGACATACAGGAGATACACAGACAGGACAGACAAGACACACAGGACATACTGTACCTCAGCTCACTGCATCCGCACCCCGTTACTAAGCCCCGCCCCCGGCAAACTCTGACCTCCAACCAATCCCCTGCTTCTACTCTAAAGCCCCGCCCCCGGCATTCTACTATTGGAAAAGAAAAAAAAAATACTCACGGCCGCCGCATCCTCCTCTCGCTGCTCCCGCGCACCGCCGCTGCCTCACGCAGGGAACCAGTCACCAGGGGCAAAACCCGTGACATTTCCAAGAAGGCTGTCACCCGGGACAGGCCAAAAAAAACGGGACTGTCCCGGCAAAATCGGGACGACTGGTCACCCTACTCTCCCCCCCTTCCCACCTCTCTTCGCCCGCTTCCCACCTCTCTCCCTCGCCCCCTTCCCACCTTTCTCCGCCCCCTTCTCCCCTCTCTCCGCCACCCCCCTCCTCCCACCTGGTCACAAGTCAACCCAGGGTGCAGGAGGTTATTCCAGCAACAGTGGTGGAAGGACATGGGGAGAGAGCGGGCGCGTCACATGGTATTTCAGCCAATCAGATCGTGGGAACTAAATCCTCAATCTGATTGGTTGTAGTACAGCATATGACTGTCTTTGGATGACGTCACATACTTGACCTAAAATGACTGTCACATGGTGTACAACAACCGATCACATTGGGGAATAAGTTCCCACGATCTGATTGGCTGAATTACCATGTGACACCGGCAATATTGGCTTTAGTGTCGTCATGTTAAAGGGAAATGATGCGCAGCCATTCTGATTGGCTGGCATCATTCCCTTTAAATTACATCATAAAAAAAAGGGCACGTGGTTTTAACAGCTAATTAGATGGCTATTGAACCATTTCCCGCCCAAATGTGACATCACAAGCCATATTTAAGGCCATGACGCCCCATTGAGCCTAAGAAGACAACGAGACAACATCATGCTGTGGATCTACCATTGGGTTTTTGAATTGAAAGCTGAAGAAAGAAGATAAAGAAAATACAAAAATAATTACAGAAGAAGATAAAAGAAGCGGATTAAAGAGAAAAGAAAGAAGAAGAGTTGAGGTACCTGATCCGGATCTTCATTGCGGATGGCATCGGATGCAGTTTCGGGCCTTCGCGGTATGTGAGTTTCCTGATTTCCCGGGATTCGGAGGGCCAACGCTTCTAAAGGTAAGTAAAATGTTGGATGTATGTACTGTAAATGTATTTTTGACAGGGTTTTCGATTTTATTTATTTTTCGGTCATTTTTTAATTGCACATTGACTGATAATGTATTAATCTGTTCCACTTTAGGGTCCAGATCAATACATTATTAGGTCAATAATTTGTTTTTAATTTCTTGCTTTGTATTGAGGGTGATTTTTTCTATGTGTGTTTATTATGTGGATGTAATTGTTTGTCATTTTGCTGCATTATTTCTAATTTTTTGGGCGATTGATTTTCTTTTTTAATTAATTATGTCTTGTGTTGGTTAATGCTTTTAATGGTTGTGGTGCCAAGTTGTTTTATTAATTAATTGCTTTGTTGGGTAAGGATTGAATTAATTCCTTGTTGTTTAGCTGAGTTGTTTTATTAATTAATTGCTTTGTTGTTTAATGGTTGAATTAATTCCCTGTTGTGCTGGGTGTCACGGTAGACCAGAACTTTTAACACCAAAATACCCGGATCCTTTGATTGAGCAAAACAAGAGATAACATAAATTATGATTTATTTACAGAATGAACATACACAGCTTGATTTAAATTACAACGAAAAATACACTTACTGGAACTGTGTCAAACGAAATAAAATTTTCCCAAAATGAAATGTTGCCAAAACAAAGTCTCTAGGAGCAATTTCCCAGGAGCGGGAGTATCTCGCAAAAAGAGCCTGAAACAGTCCTCGGCCAGCAGCGCAACTTGCAGCTGCTGTTTACGCCACCAGAGCTGCTTCTTTCGTGATGAAATGTTAAAATCTTGAAACTTAGATGTTTCTTGCATGAATCCTTAGACGGTATGAAACTCTTACAGCATGACGAATCTGTTACAGCATGATGACTCTTGTTACATGATGGATCTGCTTCCCGATGGGCTGCAGGGTATCTATATTATGCACTAAACAGTCTTATACTTAACCCGTGCAGCCAATCTACTCCGTGGGAATAATTCCTTCCCCTTATCACAGAGTTGCCAATACTTTACAAACCTGGCAGAGGGGCTTCTCAGTCTGCTCTGGGCTTGTGCCAACTTTGCACCTTGGCCGCTTAGCATATGAGGCCCGTCCCCTCTACCTGGCGACAGAGCAGCCACTTGCCAGGATGGCATATTGAAATTCTCGTCCTTTCCCCCTCTTTGCTAACAAATGGTTAACACCTCCATATCCTGGATTGCCTTTGAAGCTTAGATGGCGGAGTAGCCCTTGTGTCTCCCATGCAAATGGATTTTTTCCCATACTGAATGACTTCTTCTGAACATTACTTTAATAAAAATCTAAACCTTGGGGACTTTTAAAACCATTTTCTTTTCCACTTATACAGAGAAACCTTGCCATATGATACACTTTAACTTAAAAACATATAACTCTCGCCACTTTATACCTGGCGGGAGATACACTGAACATTCCCCCCCCCCCCCACACCCCCTTGGTTCTGGGGTTCTTGGGCATATACCGGGGACCTTTGAAGGTAATTCAATTCCCTGCCAGGTCTTACTGTTCTTGGTCTGTGCTGAAGCAAGGAGATTTGGCGGTGAGCTGCAAACTGCTTTCTAGGAAGGATTTTATCTAGTGGTCTGTGTACCTCATGTCCTCAGGAATCTGGGGGGATTCCTAAGTACATGTTTCGGGGCAACACGCAACACTGACCCCTTTCTACCCAAACACACCCTGACAAAATGTTACTGTAAAATCACCCCTGAAGCTCACGCCCTGCACATCTCCGCTGGTTGGCACACCTGGAACAGTAAAAATACACATACAGATTAATTACGCATTCAGTTACATGCCATGATTGAGTTGAAGAGCTGATAATTACAGTTCCCCATTATGGCTCAGGGGCACCCAGCCAGGCCAAATACCTTTATTAATGGCCTGGGTACTCCTTGACCATCACACCTCCCTATCTCAAAGTGCAGGCGCTGTTACAACAATCCCATCTGGCGGTATAAGTGGCTGCACAGCTCTTGAGGTTAATGTGTCCATGGGACTGTCGTTGCGGGATAGTCCATCCGCATTGCCATGCCCGCTGCCCTCCTCCCCTACTGGGCTGAGGACAGCCCTGATGCCAAAGTCCGAGGCATGCTTCTGCACCAAAAACTTTTTAGAGTAGTCCGTTGCAGCTAGTATAGGAACACTGAGTGGACAGTAGGGTTTTTTAATGCCTGGAAAGCAACTTCACAAGTCGGAGACCAGACAACCAGTACTGAGAGTCGCTTCTGGGACAAGTCAATCAGGGGTTTAGCCACAGCACTGTACTCCGGGACCAACTTTCGGATGTAGCCAGCGGTGCCTAGAAAAGCCATAACCTGCTTCTTAGTCTTAGGGACTGGCCACTGCACTACTGCCTCAACCTTAGCTGGCTCAGGTGTAAGATGCCCTCCGCCAACCCGGTGCCCTAGGTACAATAACTCTGCCATTCCAACTAAGCACTTAGTGGGTTTCAATGTGAGCCCCGCTTCCCTAATTCTGGCTAGCACCGCTGCTACATGCACTAGATGTGAATCCCATGAATGACTAAATAATGCTATCTCCTCCAGGTATGCCCTTGCATAACTTTGCACTCCCTCCAGTAACCTATTGACCAGGCATTGGAAGGTAGCCGGGGCATTCTTCATTCCGAATGGCATCACTAAAAACTCATAGAGGCCACTCGGAGTGATGAAGGCTGACTTCTCCCTAGCCTCCTGGGTCAGGGGGATCTGCCAGTACCCTTTACTTTGATCCCTAGTTGTCAGATGCTTTGCCCCTGCGAGATCATCTAGCTCATCCATGCGGAGAATGGGATAAGCATCTGACACCGCCCCTGAATTGAGCTGCCGGTAGTCCCCACAGAAGCGGGTGGTCCCATCCTTCTTAGGTATGGTGACTACCGGACAAGCCCAAGGGCACTGAGACGGTTCACTTACCCTTAGGGCCAGCATCTCTCCTACCTCCCTCTCTATACTGCCCTGCACCTCTGCAGATACCCGGTAGGCATGCTTATGCAGAGGACGCAGATCTCCTGTGAGCACAGGATGATCTGTACTAATGTATGTGTCCTGCCCAGCTGGTCCGAGAACAGAACCCTATGCTGTTCTAACCTAGCCCTGGCTACTGCTCCTGACTAGAAAAACATAAGGAGATACTGGCGCACAGCCAAGAGTGGGTCCCAAACAAATTGAGTTTAAAAAATATCCTTTATTAATCCATCTAAAAAGGTAGAGGTAAACACCCTCCTACGCATTTCGTGTTTACCTCCATCTTTTAGATGGAATAATAAAGGATATTTTTATAACTCAATTTGTTTGGGACCCACTCTTGGCTGTGTGCCAGTACATCCTTTTGTTTTTTCTAGAACAGCATCTCTACATTGGGCTGCACGCCTGTCAGGACTTTGGATCAAGGGGTTTCTGTGAGTACTTTTCTTATTATTGACTTTACCTATTGTGAGTTCAGGAACCATCCCAATGAGGGTTTGGTTGGGTTTTTCAAGCCACATACCTTACCCTTCAGGGATCATTGGTCCATCTGGGGACTTTACCACATTTATCAGTCTATCTACCCCCCTATCCAGTCCTGCTTATCTGTTTATTATATCTACACACTGAAGGGATTCAGCGCGGAAGCACCTTTTGTCACTGGAAGTTTGGATTGTACTGCTCCTGGCTGCCTACTTACCCGGCACCCTAACTCAACTAGCACCCCTCTAGGAAAACCTATCCTAGCAAAGATACCTAACACTGCCTTAGCTGCTCTCTTAAACAGGTTCCCCCTTACCGGTAACGAGTCCAGGAGTATCCTCACACAATCGCCCGCCTTACCCACTGGCTGGCAGGCATCACCGGGGCGGCAGAAATCTTACACTGCCCCTGATGCCTCTGGACAGGAGTAAGGCTGCAACAGCCGGGCTCTCATCTGAGTGGCCCCCTGATGCCCCGCTAGTGGAATGGAGTGGACTGCCTGCATTAACTGATGCCTATATTCCCTGGGTACCACTAGCCGTCTTCTACCTGTCCAGACTCTATCTAACCCGGTAGAACCTTGCTTCCTATACAGAAGCCCACAGTGCCACAGAAAGTGGTCTAACCCTTCACTTGCCTTAGACTCAGACGCCCGAAGTCTCATACCTTCCAAGCTGGGGTAAGCTTTCACCGCATCCCTAAACCCTGTTCCTAACACTAACCACCCACCCATAGGGCTCGATGCAGTAAGTGCCTAAAAGGCACTCTCAACAGGGGTTTGAACTGTGTGTTGCCCTCGCAGTATGCAGTAATGGCCGAATCCCTCCCGAAACCCTGCGAGAGCAACATTTGAAAAGGCCTCCCCTGCTGAGATCTGTCTGCGGCAGAGAGAGATTCGTCTCTCTCTGCGGCAACCTCGGCAAAAAATAAATATCTGTTAAAAATTTTTTTTATTAGTAGTGTAGATGTGCAGGGGGTCTCCGTAGCTGAACCGCGTTGGTTTCAGGTCCGGAGACCCCCTGTTTCCTGACATACAGGCCCCGTTATGGGGTGCCGGTATCCCTCTGCTTTGAGAAGTCCCGATCACGTGACCGCGGGATGTAAACAAAGCAGAGAGATACCGGCACGCAATAACGGGACCTCTATCTCTGGAAGCAGGGGGTCCCCAGACCTGAAACCAACGCGGTTCTGCTCCGTAGACCCCCTGAACATCTACACCGAGTAAAACAAACATATTAATAAACAATAATTCATTACCGTACCGACTATCCGCTACGGAAATGAAGCAGCATTAATGTATTGTTAATAATATTGTGTGGGATCAGGGGGTCTCCTGAGCTGCCAAAAACAATGTGTGTGCAGCGCACAGCAAAATAGAGAGACAGGTCTGACAAAAATGACTACTTTATTGAAAAAACATTATTTTTGTTAAATAAATCATGACGGTGTAATATGTCATCTGTTGTTGTTCATCTGAGGTTGTATTTACCTAATTTTAAGACCTGCTAAGGAACAGATGATTGTTATTATGTCCTGATATGTAAAAAAAAATGTACAGAACAGCACACTGCCCCGGGAGACAGGTGATATAAAAATAAGAAATATTTATTGACTATAAGACATAACAAAAGAGGTATAAACCTCCTACGCGTTTCACACAACACGGTGCTTTATCAAGGAGGATTCCTTGACACCCCCAGACACCCACGGGTCCACCAGTGGACACCATTTGGGGCCCACGGTGACACGCGGGGACCACCTGGAGGCCCACAACGCCTGGCAGGGACCACTCGGAAGCCTCCAGACCCTAGGGTACTGGTGCACTGTGGGGCCTGCGGACACCCGTCTGGATCATCGGGGACTCCCGTCGGCCTGGGGTATTAAGCCTGTATGTCAAATAATAAATCATGTTTAATGGGGGGGTACAGGGAGTGGGTACATTATGTATTGTTTATTAAATATAGAAATGTTTATTGTGGGATTGTTCTGTGTATTGTTTTTCTTGTGGGTAGTTGGGCGTTGGGAAGGGGGTATTGTCCCCAAGGGTGGGTGGGTAGACCTCCCAGTTGGGTAGTGGGTGAGGGTGGTTAAGCCTCCCGGGTGGGTAGTGGGGGAGGGTGTTTAGGCCTCCCGGGTGAATAGTGGGTGAGTGTGGTTAACCCCTTAATTACTATAGCGGTTAATAACCGCTAAGGTGATTAAGGGGTTAGGGGACATTACATTGGCTCTTTTTATTCTTGTGTATGTTTTGCAGCATCGGAGGGGGACATGGATGGGATGAGGATGAGAACGGCCTTCATCGTGGCAGCCGGGCAAGGGTGAGTGCAGTATGTATTTATTTTTAAGTATTGATAAGTTTTTTAATTATTTTTTTGGGGCACCGAATTGGTACTGTAGGCAAGCGGGGACCCCCGGACACCTGCGGGACCTCCCGAGGGCCACTGCCGGCCTATAGTATCATTGCTGTGCATCCCAAAAAATAAATATATGTACCGTATGTTATGGGGTATAGGGGTTGTTGGGGGTTGGTGTTGTATTACATATATATATATATATATACCACACAACCATTATTTGAGACCTTATAGATATAGATATATATATATATACACACTTATATATATATACTGTGTATATATATATATATATATATATATATATATATATATATATATAAATATATATATATATATATATATATATATATATAAATATATATACACAGTATATATATATAAGTGTGTATATATATATATATATATATATATATATATATCTATAAGGTCTCAAATAATGGTTGTGTGTGTACTGTATGTCTGATGGACAGCTCATTGGCCTGCGGGCCAGGCAGGGAGGAGAGACACACACACGCACACACTCCTCACACCGTGACCACGTGCGCCTCTGACCAACAACACACACACTGTTGAGGTTTGACCTTGCTTGGCCTCACTCTCCCGTCAGCTGAACCGCAGCTCACCTTCCACACCCCCCCACCCCCCTCTCCCGGTGCCCCTCACTCCCTCCCCCACCTCACCCAAACCCGGACGCTCCGCAACATCCCCAGCCGCACCATCACCCTCACGTGCGCCGCCCTGCACGGCTCCCGGGCAGAGGGGAAGCGCGGCGCGGCCCTCCTGCTCAGCAGCAAACTCCAGGCTCCTCCCCCCTCGCTCCCAACGAGGAACGGAGGGGACGCGTGGCGCGGGCCTCCTGCACTCGCCCTCACCGGCTCCCGGACTAAGGGGAAGCGCGGCGCGGATCTCCTGCCACTCTTGCCCCCCCCGCCAACTTCCCGAGCCCAGCTCCTGCACCAGCCAGATGCCACGGGGATATCGGTGGCAGGAGGGGAACCGTCTGCCGCCAGGAACCACCACCCGGTCAAGGTAAGTCACCCACCGTCTCCCACCTACGCACTGTCACCCAGTTACCCACCGTCTCCCACCCACCCACTGTCACCCAGTCAAAGTCAACCACCCACACACACCCACCCAGTCAACCACCCAGTCACCCACACACCCACCCAGTCACCCACACACCCACCCAGTCACCCAACCACCCACTTTCACCCAGTCACCCACTCAGTCAGTCACCTACTCAGTCAGTCACCCACTCAGTCAGTCAGTCAGTCACCCACTCAGTCAGTCAGTCACCCACTCAGTCAGTCAGTCAGTCACCCACCCACTCAGTCAGTCAGTCACCCACCCACTCAGTCAGTCACCCACTCAGTCAGTCAGTCACCCACCCACTCAGTCAGTCAGTCACCCACTCAGTCAGTCACCCAGTCACCCAGTCACCCAGTCACCCACTCAGTCAGTCAGTCACCCACTCAGTCAGTCACCTACCCAGTCAGTCACCCAGTCACCCACTCAGTCAGTCAGTCACCCACTCAGTCAGTCAGTCACCCACTCAGTCAGTCAGTCAACCACTCAGCCAGTTAGTCACCCACTCAGTCAGTCAGTCACCCACTCAGCCAGTCAGTCACCCACTCAGCCAATCAGTCACCCACTCAGCCAGTCAGTCACCCACTCAGCCAGTCAGTCACCCACTCAGCCAGTCAGTCACCCACTCAGCCAGTCAGTCACCCACTCAGCCAGTCAGTCACCCACTCAGTCAGTCAGTCACCCACTCAGTCAGTCAGTCACGCACTCAGTCAGTCACCCACTAAGTCAGTCACCCAGTCACCCACTCAGTCAGTCAGTCACCCACTCAGTCAGTCAGTCACCCACTCAGTCAGTCAGTCACTCACTCACTCAGTCAGTCACCCACTCACTCAGTCACCCCACCCACTCACTCAGTCACCCCACCCACTCACTCAGTCACCCCACCCACTCACTCAGTCAACCTACTCACCCACAGTCACCCACCCAGTCACCCACCCACAGTCACCCACCCACAGTCACCCACCCACAGTCACCCACCCACAGTCACCCACCCACAGTCACCCACCCACAGTCACCCACCCACAGTCACCCATTCAGTCACCCATTCAGTCACCCACTCACCCACCCATTCAGTCACCCACTCACCCACCCATTCAGTCACCCACTCACCCACCCATTCAGTCACCCACTCACCCACCCATTCAGTCACCCATTCAGTCACCCATTCAGTCACCCATTCAGTGAGTCACCTAAAATCACCCACCCATTCAGTCAGTCACTGACCCCACCCACCCAGTCACTCACCCACCCAACCCAGTCACTGACCCATCCAGTCACCGAACCCAGTCACTGACCCACCCAGTCACCGAACCCAGTCACTGACCCACTCAGTCACCGAACCCAGTCACTGACCCACCCAGTCACCGAACCCAGTCACTGACCTACCCAGTCACCGAACCCAGTCACTGACCCACCCAGTCACCGAACCCAGTCACTGACCCACCCAGTCACCGAACCCAGTCACTGACCCACCCAGTCACCGAACCCAGTCACTGACCCACCCAGTCACCGAACCCAGTCACTGACCCCACCCAGTCACCGAACCCAGTCACAGACCCACCCACTCACCAAACCCAGTCACTGACCCACCCAGTCACCGAACCCAGTGACCGAACCCAGTCACTGACCCACCCAGTCACCGAACCCAGTCACTGACCCACCCAGTCACCGAACCCAGTCATTGACCCACCCAGTCACCGAACCCAGTCACTGACCCACCCAGTCACCGAACCCAGTCACTGACCCACCCAGTCACCGAACCCAGTCACTGACCCACCCAGTCACCGAACCCAGTCACTGACCCACCAGGTCACCGAATGCAGTCACTGACCCACCCAGTCACCGAACCCAGTCACCGACCCACCCAGTCACCGAACCCAGTCACCGACCCAGAAAAAGTCACCCAGTCACCGACCCACCCACCGACCCAAAGTCACCCACCCACCGACCCAAAGTCACCCACCCACCGACCCAAAGTCACCCACCCACCGACCCAAAGTCACCCACCCACCCACCGACCCAAAGTCACCCAAAGTCAGCCACCCACCGACCCAAAGTCACCCACCCACTAACCCAAAGTCACCCACCGACCCAAAGTCACCCACCGACCCAAAGTCACCCACCCACCACCCACCGACCCAAAGTCACCCACCCACCACCAACCGACCCAAAGTCACCCACCCACCACCCACCGACCCAAAGTCACCCACCCACTGACCAAAAGTCACCCACCCACCGACCCAAAGTCACCCACCCACCCACCGACCCAGTCACCCACCGACCCAAAGTCACCCACCCACCCACCGACCCAAAGTCACGCACCCACCCTCCTACCCAAAGTCTCCCATCCACCGACCCAAAGTCACCCACCGACCCAAAGTCACCCACCCAACGACCCAAAGTCACCCACCCACCCACCGACCCAAAGTTACCCACCCACCAACCCAGTCACCAACCGACCCAAAGTCAAACCGACCCAAAGTCACCCACCCACCCACTCAGTCAAGTGTCACCCACCCACTCAGTCACCCATCCACCCACACAGTCACCCACACACTCAGTCAACTCAGTCACCCACCTAGCTGTCAAGGGGGGGAAGCCCAACCCTGTCACCCGCCCCCCCAAAATTACATCCCGGGCAATGCATGATATATCAGCTAGTATATTTATATATAGAGTAATGTTTATTGAGGGCCTAGGAGGTGGGTAGTGGGGCTGTAGCGTGTATTGTTTTTATTGTGGGTAGCAGGGGGGGGGGGAGTGGAAAGGGGGTATTAGCCCCAATGGAGGGTGTTTAGGCCTTATGGGTGGGTAGAGGGAGGCATTAACCCCTTCATTACCATAGTGGTATTAACCGCTAAGGCAGGCCTGCACAACTCGTAAAGTGCGAAGGGCCGAACTGCTCCAAGGAAAAAAAAATTGGGCCGCACGGGTAAAATCATCATCCTCATATCTCCCCCAGCACCCTTCATCATCATCCTCATATGTCCCCCAGAACCCAACACTATCAACCTTTGCGATACTCCCCATCTATCTCTCATACCCCCATCTCTCCCCCTCACCCACACACATAATTCCCCCCTCCACATCAAACACACAATACCCCCCTGCACACCACACACTTCCCACCCCCCCTGCACTTCACATCCCTCTCCCCCTTGCAGCTCGCATCCCTCTCCCCCTTGCAGCTCACATCCCTCTCCCTCCTTGCAGCTCACATACCTCTCCCCCCTTGCCGCTCACATCCCTCTTCGGGTGGGAGACAGTGACTTAGACAGTGACTGGGTGGGTGGGAGACAGTGACTGGGTGGGTGGGAGACAGTGACTGGGTGGGTGGGAGACAGTGACTGGGTGGGTGGGAGACAGTGACTGGGTGGGTGGGAAACAGTGACTAACAGTGACTGGGTGGGTGGGAGACAGTGACTTGGTTGGTGGGAGACAGTGACTTTGACTGTGACTGGGTGGGTGGGTGACAGTGACTGGGTGGGTGGGTGACAGTGACTGGGTGGGTGACAGTGACTGGGTGGGTGGGAGACAGTGACTGGGTGGGTGGGAGACAGTGACTGGGTGGGTGGGAGACAGTGACTGGGTGGGTGACAGTGACTGGGTGGGTGGGAGACAGTGACTGGGTGGGTGGGAGACAGTGACTGGGTGGGTGGGAGACAGTGACTGGCTGGGAGACAGTGACTGGGTGGGAGACAGTGACTGGGTGGGTGGGAGACAGTGACTGGGTGGGTGACAGTGACTGGGTGGGTGACAGTGACTGGGTGGGTGACAGTGACTGGGTGGGTGGGTGACAGTGACTGGGTGGGTAGGAGACAGTGACTAACAGTGACTGGGTGGGAGACAGTGACTAACAGTGACTGGATGGGTGGGAGACAGTGACTGGGTGGGTGGGAGACAGTGACTGGGTGGGTGGGAGACAGTGACTGGGTGGGTGGGAGACAGTGACTGGGTGGGTGGGAGACAGTGACTGGGTGGGTGGGAGACAGTGACTGGGTGGGTGGGAGACAGTGACTGGGTGGGTGGGAGACAGTGACTGGGTGGGTGGGAGACAGTGACTAACAGTGACTGGGTGACAGTGACTGGGTGACAGTGACTGGGTGACAGTGACTGGGTGGGAGACAGTGACTGGGTGGGTGACAGTTACTGGGTGGGTGGGAGACAGTGACTGGGTGGGAGACAGTGACTGGGTGACAGGGTGACAGTGACTGGGTGGGTGACTGGGTGACAGTGACTGGGTGGGTGACTGGGTGACAGTGACTGGGTGGGTGGGAGACAGTGACTGGGTGGGTGGGAGACAGTGACTGGGTGGGTGACAGTGACTGGGTGGGTGGGTGACAGTGACTGGGTGGGAGACAGTGACTGGGTGGGAGACAGTGACTAACAGTGACTGGGTGGGTGGGTGACAGTGACTGGGTGGGTGGGAGACAGTGACTGGGTGGGAGACAGTGACTGGGTGACAGGGTGACAGTGACTGGGTGACAGGGTGACAGTGACTTGGTGGGTGACAGTGACTGGGTGGGAGACAGTGACTGGGTGGGAGACAGTGACTGGGTGGGTGGGAGACAGTGACTGGGTAGGTGACAGGGACTGGGTGGGTGACAGTGACTGGGTGGGTGGGTGACAGTGACTGGGTGGGTGGGAGACAGTGACTAACAGTGACTGGGTGGGAGACAGTGACTAACAGTGACTGGGTGGGAGACAGTGACTAACAGTGACTGGGTGGGAGACAGTGACTGGGTGGGAGACAGTGACTGGGTGGGAGACAGTGACTGGGTGGGTGGGAGACAGTGACTAGGTGGGTGACAGGGACTGGGTGGGTGGGTGACAGTGACTGGGTGGGTGGGTGTTTGACAGTGACTGGGTGGGTGGGAGACAGTGACTAACAGTGACTGGGTGGGAGACTGTGACTAACAGTGACTGGGTGGGAGACAGTAACTAATAGTGACTGGGTGGGAGACAGTGACTGGATGGGTGGGAGACAGTGACTGGGTGGGTAGGAGACTGTGACTGGGTGGGTGGGAGACAGTGACTGGGTGGGTGGGAGACAGTGACTAACAGTGACTGGGTGGGAGACAGTGACTGGGTGACAGTTACTTATCTTGACCGGTTGGGTGCAGGTTGCCGCCGGACGCTTTCCCCTCCTCCCCCGATATCCCTGCGGCAGCTGCCCGGGACGGGAGGTGGGCTTGGGGTCGCGGGCTCGGGGGAGGAGGGCACGGGAGGAGAGCTCGTGGGGGACACGGGAAGCTGGCCGCGGAGGGAAGCGGTGAGAAGCAGGCCGCAGGAGGAGCTGAATTACTTATTAATTATTACTTCCCCCTCCGCCCCACGTTGGGAGCAGGGGGGGGGAGCGGGCCAGCAGAGGAGCTGAGTGTTGCTTCCCCCTCCACCCCACGTTGGGAGCATGGGGGGGAGCGGGCCCGCAAAGGAGCTGAGTGTTGCTTCCCCCTCCACCCCCCGTTGGGAGCAGGGAGGGGGGAGCGGGCCTGCAGAGGAGCTGAGTGTTGCTTCCCCCTCCGCCCCACGTTGGGAGCAGGGGGGGGGAGCGGCTGCAGAGGAGTTGTGTTGCTTCCCCCTCCGCCCCACGTTGGGAGCAGGGGGGGGGGGAGCGGCTGCAGAGGAGTTGAGTGTTACTTCCCCCTCCGCCCCACGTTGGGAGCAGGGGGGGGAGCGGCTTCAGAGGATTCCCCTCCATCCCACGTTGCGAGGGGGGGGCGCAAGCCCAGGACCGCAGGGAATCGGCGCCATTTTTTTAAACTTTTTTTTTTTTTTTAAATTAATTAATTAATTAATTTGTCGCCGGATTCATCTCGGGCCGCACAGAGAGGCCAGGCGGGCCGTATGTTGTGCAGGTCTGCGCTAAGGTAATGAAGGGGTTAAGTCCACCCGCAACCAAGGCCAAAACCCCCACCAAGGGCCAAATACCACCTTCACCCACCCCCGCTACCCACAATAAGCCTGACACGGGTGGATTTCCCCTTCATTGCCTTAGCGGTTAGCCACTAAGGTAATGAATTGGGCTGTAAATGCATTTTTCCTGTATCGGATTCATGCCTGGGATCTGCGGTGCTGGTATTAATAGGTATCAGCTCTTGAGACACCCCCGGCATCAAGCCGAGGCAGGAAAAAGGGCAAAATATTTTCTAAGTACCGTCCCGCCGACCGTGCCGATACTCTCCCCAGCAACTTGACAACTTTAGTTGCCGGGACGGATTTGCGAGAAATTCTCAATTCTAGAGCTGCGATAAGCTGCGAAAAGCTGCTCGGGGCTTCTAAAATTGAGCGGGTTTCAAAAACTGGTGATGAGTGCCGAAAAGTTACTTTTCGCCGTGTGGTTACCGAAAACTTTTTATCTGCAAAAAAAATGCCAATTTTTTTGTGTTTTCGGCAGCTTGTTGGCGCTTATTGAATCGCCGAGGCATTTTTGGTGTAAAAATGGCGAAAAACGGCTTTTCGGCGCTACTGCATGAGGCCCTTAGGGCCTCATGCAGTAAGCCCCGATAAAATCTTTTCGGCAACGGTTGCTGATAGGCCTTTTTTTGGCGATTTGCCCTCGCAGTATTCAGTAAGGGCCGAATCCATGCCGATCCCTGCCGAATCACTGCGAAAGCAAAACTGCCGATGAGCCTGTGCCGATACAGCCTGGCTCCCGATAAGCCTTCCGATAGGCCTTTTGTGCCGATAGGTGTTTGCAGCAGAGAGAGACAAGCCGCTCTCTCAGCGCAAACATCGGCAAAATAAAAAGTATTTATAAACAACTTTTACTGATAGTGTACATGTGCAGGGGGTCTCCGGAGCTGAACCGCATTGGTTTCAGGTCCGGGGACCCCCTGCTTCCCGAGATACAGGCCCCTTTATGAGGTGCCGGTATCCCTCTGCATTTAAGGTCCCGATCACGTGACCGCGGAATGTAAACAAAGCAGAGGGATACCGGCACCCCCTAAAGGGGCCTGTATCTCGGGGAGCAGGGGTTCCCCTGACCTAAAACCAAAGCGGCTCAGCTCCGGAGAGCCTCTGCACATCTACACTATCAGTAAAACACACACATCAATAAACAATCATTCCTTACCTTTGCGGCTATGTGCTACGGTAACGAAGCAGCATGAATGTATTTTTAATAATAGTGTACAGTGAGCAGGGAGTCCCCTGAGCTGAACTGCATTGCTTTGTGGACCAGGGACCCCCTGCTTCCCGAGTTACAGGCCCCGGAATGTGTCATCGGGTGGCAGTGTCGCCGCCATCTTTATAGCACCCCATTCGCGCCGTGTCCGCTATAAATATGGCGGCGACACTGGCACCGGTGCCCCAAACCAAGGCCTGTAACTCGGGAAGCAGGGGGGCTCTGAGCCACAAATCTATGCAGTTCAGCTCAGAAGCCTGTCACGATAGGTTATGACAGGTTGTAAGTTACATCAAATAACTTGGTTTGAACTGAACGAGGCTTAGATATAATATAGTATATTTATTCCTTTGGATAGGTGAACACACAATATAGTACAGTAACAGGCAAGAAGTACACTTACTTTGGGGATGGGGGATGAGAAGTATGTTGCATAGCAATTCTCCAGCAATCAGGTCCAATCAAGATGATATCAGAAGACAATGGGTATAGGGATTACCACAGTTTATATATCAATTTTAACCGTATCCTTAACATTAAGTACAGGTGATTGGTTTTCAATTACCTGTAGCCACTCTCTAACGTGGGAACACATTTTGATACATGCCCCCCTGCTAGTTGGCACATGCGCATTAGAACTCTGGGGTCTCATTTCTGTAGGCCCACATTTGCATCAGGAATGCCAGCCAGTCTGCCAGATGGGTTTTCTGGCAGGATATTCTCTGTTGTGAGGTGTTAAAGGTGACACTTATAGACTGCTCTGGTTTGAGTCATCTCTGCCCTCATGTAAACAGTGGAGGTGATAAACTCCTTTGAACAGCACTTAAACTCTAGACATTAAGATGCTTCCCTGGCCATCTGCTGTCCTTTGTCCCTAAGGAATTTCCTCTGGGTCTTGTCCTTGCCTAGGGACACAGTGTTACAAGTTAAACACAAACATATTAAAATGTCCGGTTCTGTTAGGCTCAGCGGGTCCAAACTTCCAAGTTCTCAATGCCGGAACTGGGACACCATGTGGTCCAATTTGCGACCCGCTAGGACCTCGGGAACCGGAGTTACACAAATACACCTAAAACCGTTTCCTATTTTAATACAATAAACTCCGCTGTAAATTAAATCACGGTTTTTCACTAAATCCCCATTGAAAACAACGGGCTTCGCCGCCATAGACTTTCAATGATAAACCGCCGCCATTGGCGGCTATGGGAATCCGCCGCCATAGACTTTCAACGGGGCAACGCCGCCGTTGAAGTCAATGGGGTTTTTCCGCCATAGCCGGTCAATGGAGATTGGCCGCCATTGGAGTCTATGGGAAAAGTCCCGAACTTTCAAGGTGGTCCATACTCAGTCGGGTTGGTTCAAGAGGGTCAAGGATGGTTCTGCAGCGATGCCGGAGCAGTGACTACAGGTACCCCAAACC
Source organism: Ascaphus truei (assembly GCF_040206685.1). Taxonomy (NCBI): domain Eukaryota; kingdom Metazoa; phylum Chordata; class Amphibia; order Anura; family Ascaphidae; genus Ascaphus; species Ascaphus truei. The sequence goes on from NW_027453830.1 coordinate 257,814, forward strand.
CTGGCCCTCTGGACCCTCCGGAACCGGAGATATGGATTCATAGATTTCAGCTTTTCACACTTAGTCATTTTCCTGAGCGGTTTCTGCCGCCGGCATTGGAACCTATGGCGCGACCCGCTCTCTCGGCACGACCCTTCTCGGGGGTCCAGGATTCGGGGACCCGGTGGTGGTCGAGTGGGGGGAGGTCTAGGAACTAGGGGCAAAAAGAATTTTATTTCTAGGTGCTCTAGAACTGTTTATTCCCACGCCACTTGTCGTTGAACTTGACTAACAGTGATCAAAGCTCTCTTATAGAAAAAGTATCCGCTTTGCGGTTTTGCGGTTTGGACAGCAGCCAACTCGTTCCTGGAAAGTGCCGTTGAGGAATCTCCATTGAAGTCAATGAGCCCATTGACTTACAATTGGAAACCGCCGCTCCTCCTCTCGGACGCCACCTGCTGGTCTTCACAGGAAACAGGACCAAAACAGCAAGATTCGCCATTGAAACGCATGGAGCTCCAATGGCGGCCTATGGGACCCTGCAAAATGGTGCCTGAAAAGGCGGGAAAATTAGACAAAGGGCTATAATCACTAAAGAACTATTAACCCTTGTACTCCCGGATGGATCCTAGTGTGTGTGTGATGCAGATAATTGAATGGATCGGTGGAAGGCGGTCACTGCGTATAGAACTCAGCCACAAAGTAAAATAAAATCAGCTTTAATGAAACATGTTGCTGTACATGACAGAATAGTCCTCTGACGCGTTTCGTTCCGTGTTGGAACTTTATCAAATAGTTCAAGATAGGGTCCAGATAGGGATAATAGATTATTTGCCCATTATTAAAAACATTAACTAGCATATTCAAATAAATAATAAAGTGCTACTGACCTCATCAATAAGAAGTCTCCATTGCCAGCAACATCCTTGTCTTGCCCACAAAATACATTGCCAAAACAAAGCCAATACATTGCAATTACATTCAGATATCAATTAACCCCTTAAACACCTTATCGGATAATAACCGCAAAGGTAATTAAGGGGTTAAGCCACACTGGCCCGATACCCACCCTTCACCCATGAATTTGTACAGTGGCTTCATCATGCAAATATATATATATATATATATATATATATATATATATATATATATATATATATTATATATATTTACAGATATATATATATATATATATATATATATATATATATATATATATATATATACATACACACATGATGAACCAATATACAAATAAATGTGGAAGGGTTATCAAAAACATGCTGTACTCCAAATAACACTTCTCCATACAGACACAATACAATAAAATTAATTTCCTTTAATAATCCTAACTGAACTTACAATCACAATCATCAACTGCCAAACAAATACCTCAAATGCCAATCAACACATTGCATTTACATTGTATATATGATGCATACAATCTATGCACCATATACATTCTGCAAATGAATGTTAACAATAACATTGCAAGCAAAATACAAATACCTCCCAACAAGTATACTATTTTAAACAATCCAGTAAACATAAATCAATTACCATTCATTAATGACATCCCTAAACAATTTACATTCCATCCCTAACAATTAAACAATTAACAAATTCAAGCCTTGAACAGAACAATTTAGCCTGTGAAAAAATATATGTACCAACAAGAATACAAAATTGAAAACCAAGGCTAACCCTGACCTCAAGTACACCATACAATATCAACAATTACATCTATCTAATTTTAAATACATTATACACACATTAATGCATAGCGGCATAGACAAATTAATTTAAAACACATCAAATCAAGCTTTTAATACAACATAATTTCTTACCCTGTATGTATATATCTCTCTAGACATACATACATACATACATACATACATACATACAGTGGCAAGAAATGATATACCACAAAAAAAAAAATACACATGTTAAAAAAGCTTTTAAAAAAAATAACAAGTTAAATAAAATACATTTCTTTAGTTCACTTACCATTACTTGCCCCCACCGACTCCCATTGAACTGGTTACTCACGAACAAAACCACCAGGCACAGGAAACCATAAAATAAAAAACCATAAAAAAATAAACATTAAACTAAAAATCCAAATCAATCCACGGGTCTTCTAATTGTAATCCATCTTCATCTGTATTCTTCTTTCTTCTATCTTCTTCCGGGGTCTTCTTCCCGTCTTCGGCCACGCCCTGGTCTTCTTTCTTATCCGGAGGTCCTTCCTCCTCGGCGCCTGGCTTCAAAATGAGACGACATAGGCTTTTAAAGGACTATAACGTCACAATTTCGTCATGGTTCCCACGGCCCTGATTGGGCTGTGAAAACCATGTGTTTTGGCTGAGAAAAAAAGAAATGATGACGTCACTTAAAGGCAATGAAAGCACAGCCAATCAGAATGGCTTTGCTTCAATTGCCTTTAAGATGACGTCATGAAAAGAAACATGGCCGGCCTCACATGGTACGGTAGCCAATCAGAGCATGGGAAGTCTATCCCTACTCTGATTGGCTCTAGTACCATGTGACAGGCTGTCAATGACGTCACATCCGTTCTCCCCAAGCCTCTGTCACATGGTCTACTAGAGCCAAACCCAGAGTCTTATCCACCCCCAAATGTCCATGATCATCATGTAGTGATCTTAAAACCAGGCCTTGCAGTCGCCGGGGTAGAAAGAGTTGTCGACGATCAGGATGATTGTGGAACTGAACAACCCTTTAGAGTAGCCCGTTATCATGATTATCCATCTCGAATTTGTCCCATTCTCGCATGAGGAGGCTTACCTCATTGGAAGGAGCCTGTTTCACTAGGGAGGGATCATTGTGGCGTAGCGCTTCTCGGACAGCCGTAGCCGCAAGATCACGTGTCTGTGCTATTACCAATTCCTTCCAAGTGAAGATAACGTTTTGAGTTAGACCCATGCCATCAGCGTGACAGTAAGCTTTTGGAAGGCCTTTAGGTCGACACCCTAAAGAATCCGTGACCCTTAACTCTGAGAATGCCACTCGATCATTTACAATAGCAGCAGTGGAACACATGGCTCTCATCCCTGATCCCGGGATTTCTTCCCAAGGCCCGTCGTCCGAGATCTCGCCCAATCCCGATCTTCTAGATAGAGCATCGGCGCCTATATTGAGAGGTCCAGGTTTATATCTTAGAGAAAACCGGTAATTGGCGAGGGTGGCCATCCATCTATGACCGGTCGCATCTAATTTGGCTGTCGTTTGTACATAGGTCAGCGGATTGTTATCCGTTCTGACTTCGAAGGTAACCCCGTAGAGGTAGTCATGTAGTTTTTCAGATAGAGCCCATTTGAGGGCAAGAAACTCCAACTTGTGGACAGGATAATTCTTTTCACTAGGGGTCAGACTTCTACTTGCATAGGCCACCGGTCGCAGCTCAGTAGAATACTTCTGATGTAGCACCGCTCCCAATCCGTTAAGGCTGGCATTTGCGTGCAAGATGTAAGGCTTCTCAGGGTCAGCATAAGCCAGGACTGGAGCTACCATTAAACTCTTTTTAAGCCCTTTAAACGCTTCTTCACATGCTGGTGTCCACCGATCCCCGAAGGGTGTTCTCGGAGTGGTCTTCTTCTGCTTGGGTTCTTCTGGATAGACTTTCAGCAAGTTGTTCTGCACGGCCGCCTGCTTGGAATATCCATCTACAAACCGCCGATAGTACCCGCAAAACCCGAGAAAGGACCTCAGTTCCATCACATTCTCGGGTCTCGGCCAATTCACCACCGCCTCTACCTTGGCCGGATCAGTGGCCACTCCATCTGCCGATACTATATGGCCCACGTAAGTGACCGAGGTCCGGCAGAAACGGCACTTGTCTAAGGAGAGTTTCAATCCTTCTTGACCCAATCGGTCCAGCACTTTCATCAGCCGAGTCTCATGTTCTTTGAAAGTTGTCCCGAACACAATTATGTCGTCCAAGTATACCAGACACTCACGAGGACACATGTCGCCAATCGTCTTCTCCATAAGCCGTTGAAAGGTGGCGGGAGCACCGAAAATACCATGGGGCATCCGGGTGAACTGATAGAAGCCCAACGGACAGACGAACGCCGTCTTTTCCTGATCAGCCGTGCTCATGGGAACCTGGTAGTATACCGATCGAAGGTCCAACACGCTAAACCACTGGCTTTCGGACAATGCACTGAGGATCTCTTCTATGCGTGGTAGCGTGTATTGGTCAGGCACCGTACGTTTATTCAGAGTTCTGTAGTCCACGCATAATCGCACGGACCCATTCTTCTTATGGACCACCACAATCGGTGAGGCATAAGGACTTCGAGATTCGGTCACTATACCGGCGGTTTCCATCTCTTTCAAGACACCCCGCACATCTTCTACGTCTCAAGGGGCTATACGCCGCGACCTTTCTCTAAACGGAGTCTCGTCATTCAGACGGATGGTGTGCTGCATCCCACATCCATCTCGCTAGTAGAGAACACTCCCCTTCTCTCTCTCAACTGATCACGTAGCCTCTCCTTCCATTCCTCTTCCAGGGGAGACTCTCCGAAGTCAAATTGTAGGTCCTCAGGCTCTCCCCCCACGCAGATGTCCTGGATGGTTGCTGTATCGTCTACAGCAGTGGTTCCCAAACTTTTTCGGTTCAAAGCTCCTCAAGGCAATCAGAATTTTTTCAAGGCTCCCCAAGGCGTTCAGGATTTTTATGCAG
>NW_027453830.1:267500-300000 GCF_040206685.1 Ascaphus truei
CACACACACACAAATAAACACACACACACACACACACACAAATAAATACACACACACACAAATAAATACACACACACACACACACACACACAAATAAATACACACACACACACAAATAAATACACACACACACACACACACACACAAATAAATACACACACAAATACTGGGAGTACAATAAAGACCCTTGCTGCTTTTATAACCAAAGACTGTGTGTCACTTTGGGAGCATCTACCCTGGGACCAGGGATACTCTTCTGTACGGGTCCTCTCCCATATCCCTGGGAGTATAGAAGATGGAGGCGCTGCACCACCACTAGAAAATAATGGAGGCTACTACCCCAGAAGCCTGGTCCTGTTTCCCCCATAACATCGCGGGAAGCTCAGGCACTCCTGTTCCACACAGGTATGCACCACCGACACGCATGTAATCCGCCCTCACGCACCCTAGATACAGCAGATGAGTCTAGGGGGGGGGGGAAAGATGGGTTATATATATATATATATATATATATATAGGCTATCTTCACGGAGGCCACGCCAAGCAGTGACTGCGGCCTGCTGGCTGCAGACGGATCCACTCAAGGTATAGACGGTAAGGTGCATGGTGATATTATCCACGCCGGAATTCACCCCACACGTAGGAGGACATCACGTCGGATCAGGCGGATCCAATCCAGCTATACTGCGGCCCCCGTGGGCTGGAGCCCCAGGCAGGTACCTTTAGTAGTGCACTAACACTTCAAGGGATAGCGCTATCTCCAACACATTGGGTGAGTTTGGACATAAGGGACATCAGGGAATTGGTGCCCAGCAGCCATGTACTTTGGAGGAGGGAATACCTATGTTGATGTGTGCACCAAGTGAAGTTCCATGTATATGGTTATATGCATTATGCTGTGTGGTACAGGGTGTGAAGGTAGAAGAGATTATGTGAATATATGTTTATCCGTTATTCCGAGTGTTATATAACTCAGCCCAGTAAATAGATATTGTCCAGTAAAGATGGCGCCTGTATCCGGGACCGCACCCTGAGAGCATCCTGGAAGGAAGAAATCCGGCTGATGCAAGATGTACAAACAACTGACTTATCAGCCCGAGTCTCTCATGAGCTGATCACGCACCCATGCACGAAGGAATGTACACGCCTCGGGGAATAATGTACACCAATGTGAGACGAAAGTGTGTCCTGGATCAAGATATAAACGGCTTAAGCCCAACCCCCACCTCGCCCCATTGTGTGATATATAAAATGTGTGTGCTGAACAATAAAGCAGTTCCTGTGTTACCCCCGGGGATAACGCATGTACTGAGATTGAAGCTGAACCTTGTGTCAGAGTCTTTCTTAGTGAGCTAGCGCATGCATGATTGAATTTGGAGCAAGTGACTGAAGAGAGAGAGAGACCCTGATATAGTGAGATTCACGACCTCATTATTTGGCGCCCAACGTGGAAGGGGGGAGCAGCGTGACTCCGGCTCACCACGAGAGACTGACCTGTCGCTGATTTTGCTGCAGAGACCGTGACACACCGAACCGAGGACTGATCACCCTCATTGTCAAGGTAAGCTCTTGCATACAATTTGTGTGTTATCTTGCCTATGATAAGTCGGTGGGTTGCTGCCTAGGTAGTATAATCTGTTTAGGTCTTTCACTCACGTTGATGTGATACAACGGTGTGATCTTTAGAGTCGCGCTCTGTTTAGAACTGTTAAAAATATCATACTCTTCAGTTGCTTGTGGTCACCTATAAGTTGCTAAATTGTACGAATGTTTACATGTTATATATGCTAGTCAGTGCCGCAAGTGGGAGCCCGAAGTTGAGAGGGATTTTTGTCGGCTGACTGGAGGTCGTATATGTAGGTGTATTAATGCATTAGTGTTGGGAACTTAAGACACCGAGTGGGTATTAATGGGAAATAGATTGCGGGTTGTCTGATTGATTTTCTGAATAGTAATTGCAAAATCCCTGAATGAAAGTGCAGGCTGTCAGCCCAGTACAGAGGGAACAGGACAGGCACTGATGATCTGGGGGCGGTAACCTGATAGTGGTTCCCTCGGGTGAAGTAGTACTCTGTCTCCGGTACCGGGTGTCTGGGGTCAGGGACCCAACGTCTGAGGGCGGTAACCAAACAGTGGTTCCCTCGAGACGGTGACACAGGACCGGCCACGAGATATTAGTGGGACGAACAGAGAATTCAGAGATGTTGCACTTATTTAAGAAAAAACATGTGTTGCCCACAGGGGCACAGACAGCACTAGATTTAGTCCGCACTCGAGAAGGAAAGAAATATACCAAACATGCTACTAATCTATATAAACTGGCTGGAGTCCCGCCTACGGGAAGATTACAACCCAGCATATGGTCTAAAATGATAACCGAATCCCGGGGAACGCTGGAAGACAAAGGTCTTTTAGAGGTAGCACAGGCTCATCTCCGAGTAGCGGGAAAATTGTGTGATGAAGGTTATGAAGAAGTACGGGGGGAGGGTGGAGCAGAAAATACTGATCCCCTATATGGATATATGAAGCCTGTTAAAGCTGAGGAAACCCCATATCCGCCGCCATACCAAGATGGCGCCCGCCCTAGTCCAAAGGGGTGGGTCTGTCACCATTGTGGTATGCAAAATCCAGAATGGCGGAGTTTCTGCTATAATTGTGGTGTGCCCCGTCCCGGCCCACCGCCCATCTCATCCGAGAAGTCCGCCCCTTCCGCTCCCGCCCAGACGCCCCCTCCCGCCCCTCTATATCCTATCCTCACCCCTTCCGGTTCCTTTTACCAAGGCCCGGATACAGGAAAAGGGTATGGTGGCACGCAAGGCCTTAAGCCTGCTGGCACGCAAGGCCCTATTGGCAGTGGAACGCAGGAGGTTATGTCCGCCCTACAAGTGCTTTTCCCTGTGTTTGGCCTTCGGGAACTCCTCGAGACCCCGGAAGCTCAAGCTTTAATGAATTCACGCCGACACGCGATAGATCCGAAGGAAGGACCCGAATCCTCAAATGAGGCGGAATTCGATGACCCAATTCCACCCGCACCCCCACTTGCTTCCCGACCAATGTGCCCACCGACCTCCACGCCGAAGGCCCCGCCCTTCCCCAAACCCCCGATTGCCCCGAAACCACGGCCGATTAATCCCCAGGCCTTGGCCTTAGAACAATGGTTCCCGGCTCTCTTTAAGCCATATCGCACCCCACAAGGCACTCAAGTCACTATCAGTGTAGGAATTGGGGACATAACCACGGCAGTAGTAGATGTAATTGTCAACCCTGCCAACACGAACCTACAACATAAGGGTGGGTTGGCCAGAATTATTTCTCAAGCAGCAGGGCCCTCAGTTCAGCGAGATTGCAACACGATTATTGCTAATGCGGGCCCCATACCAACGGGAGAAATCGCAATTACCGGGCCCGGCAACTTACCTGTAGGTCGGATAATACATTCAGTGGGCCCCCAATATGACCCCGATTTCCCTGAGTTATGTGGATCCCAATTAAGGTCTGTTATATGGAACACCTTAAGGCATTTATCAGAACCGGCCTGTGTTCAGCGCGGAATTATTTCCGTGGCTTTCCCTTTGGTGTCCACTGGATTATTTAGATACCCATTAGAACCGGCGGTGGACATAATTATAGCCACTATACGAGATTTTATAACCACACAGGAAACACAGCTCACCGAAGTCAGGGTAGTTACCGACAAACCGGAACGAATGCCGGCACTTCTGGCAGCTATGAACTCTAGAAGCCCACCTCACGAGATTGTGCCCTCGGCAATTCCCCCTCACCCCCAGATGTACCATGCCCAGGGGAAATCAGGAATAAAGCCAGAACAGTCTGCGGAGGGTCAACACACCGCTATGACAGACAATACACCGCGTAATGTCCCCAAGCTTGGTCTTCAGTATGTTACGTTCACCCCTACACAAGTTTCCACTCTGGTGTCTGGTCTACCTGACCCGGAGAAACAACCTATGCCGTTCTACAGACGAATGTGCCAGATACAGAAAACCTACGGATGTACCTGGCAGGATCTACAATCTCTCACGGAGATTAAATGCACCGACAGTTTCCTGCCACTAATGGCCCCGGCATTCGACCAAAGTCAGTCACAACCTATTGATACATACTCCTCGGGACTCACTTATTGTCAACAACTCAAACTCTGGGCCCAGGAAGCACTCACAGAGTTACAGGGCTCACTCCAAGAGATCACACAACAAACGGATGAATCAGTGGAACAATACGGCTCCAGGATCAGAATACTGTTCGAAGATCTTGGCTTTGCCACTCAAGCCAAGGCTCACCGTATGATCCTGACTAAGGCTTTCGTAGATGGACTCAATGAACAGCTGAAAGACAAAATTATGTCAATACGCCCAGATTGTATTGGGGGAACATTACAAGACGCTATATTAGTAGCTAAAGGGTTTGCCCGGTCACACGCAAAGGAACTGAAAGACAAAGGAAAAAAGAAAGCACTTGCTCTAATGATGCAAGAAAATGAATGCGCAGATGCGGTTTTATGTCCATCTCTTACTACCTCGCCTCCCGCACCTGCTCCTTTCCCTCCACCGTCCGCCCCCGCCCCTTTCCAACCACCCAGTAATAATCCATACCCGCCCCCTCCTTTCCCTCCTTACCCACAGCCATACCCCTACCCTGCCCCTGCCCCGGCCTACGCACCTTTCTATCCACAACCCACCCCCCAACAAGGATACTACCCAAATAATGGGCCTCGGCAAGACAGGAGACAAAACGGAGGAGGCCGCAGCCAAGGCGGACCAACTTGCTGGAACTGTGGAATAGTTGGACATGTCAGGAGAGAATGCAGGAAGCCCAGACCAGACCAACTACCTGAGGGACCTCCACCCCGGTCCTGAAAGGGGGGACAACCTGGGACCGCCATGGCAGCAGTGGGGCAAACTGCTGTTTGTGGGAAAGTCACTCTCACAGTAGCAGAGGTCCCTATGGATTTCCTGGTGGACTCAGGGGCGTCCACGTCTGTTATATCCAAAAAATTGCTCCCCCCCACTATAGAACTTTCCGATGATTGGATGACATCAATGGGGGTAGAGGGAAAGCCGCAAAACAGCCGCCTTACTGTTCCTGTACCTCTCGGACCGTTCTCAGAAGTCGCTGCTAGATTTCTGGTATCGAACACCTGCCCTCTAAATCTATTAGGGTCCGATATTTTACAAAGACTAAGGGCAAATATTCTATATGATGAGTGCGGCATGCAACTTATTCTCCATCGCCCGGAAGGGGGAGACACCCCCCCCGATATCTGCATCATCCGAGCTTTACCGCTGATGCTGTTACAGGAACAATCCAACCCAAATACTGGTTCTCCTAGCCATATTGAATCTCAAGTTCCTTCCAGTTTATGGTCTGTAGGACCTGAGGATGTGGGGCTTCTTCCCGTTCCCCCAGTGGTTGTACAGATGAAATCTGGAGTCCCTTACCCAAGAATCCCGCAATACCCTCTCAAAGCTGCACAGGAAGCCAGTTTGAAGATACAAATTCATGCATATTTGGAGAAAGGGGTGCTCAGGTATTGCACTTCACCTTGCAATACTCCTCTGTTTCCTGTCAAGAAGAAAAGTGTCAAAGGCCAACCTGATAAATATCGATTGGTACAAGATCTGCGTGCTGTCAATGCAGCAACCATATTGGAAACCCCTGTTGTCCCCAATCCAAATACTCTTCTCAGCGGGGTCCCTCCCGAGGCCAGTCTCTTCACAGTTATAGACCTGGCCAATGCTTTTTTCAGTGTTCCCCTTCATGAGGACTCCCAATTTTTATTTTCTTTTACTTTCCAAGGAGCTCAACTGACATGGACAAGAATACCCCAAGGGGCCCAGAATAGCCCTAACCAGTTTTCCCAAGCTTTGAAACTCTCTCTTTCACCATGGGTGTTAGCTCACCCTGAAGCTACGCTACTCCAGTATGTTGATGACCTTCTGCTATGTGGCCCGATTGACGGCCAACAGATGGAATCACTCTCTATCTCTCTGCTGCAACATCTGTCCTCTATCCAATGCAAAGTCTCCAAGTCAAAACTCCAGTGGTGTCTCCCTAAAGTTGTTTTTCTGGGACATTGTATATCACAAGGAATCCGACATCTGACAGATGAAAGGAAACAAGCTATTGTATCTGTCTCGTATCCATCCTCCATCAGTCAACTGCAATCATTCCTTGGACTTATCACCTACTGTAGACAGTGGATACCTGACGCTTCCAGGCTTATGCAACCGCTGTATGATGCGCTGAAAACTGGTCCCAAGGAAGACGATGTGGCCGACCCAGTTGCCTATCAATTATATCGACACTGTTTCAATCTTCTGAAGGAGGCTATTTCAAGTGCACCAGCATTGGGCCTTCCAGACTACACCAAGCCATTCAATCTATATGTGTCCGAGCGAGACGGCCATGCTTCGGGAGTGCTTACGCAGTCCCATCGGGAGAAACAGCGCCCTGTCGGGTACTACTCCTGCAGACTGGATCCGGTTGCACGTACTTCTCCGAGTTGTCTCAAAGCCGCCCATTCTGCACAAGTACTGCTGGATAAAGTGGCGGATATCACTCTCGGACATGATGTTATTATTCAAGCTCCACATGACTTGGCTGCTGTTCTCTCGCTGACATTACCCCGACATCTCTCGCATCAACGTCATTTAAGACTTCAGTGCTCATTGCTTCTTCCGTCTTATGTTTCTTTTCAACGATGTACCACTATCAACCCAGCAACTCTTCTGCCACATATCCCAAAGGGGGGAGAGGAACCAATGGAAGAATTAAACACTTCTAGTCCACCAGTGTCCCCCCATGACTGTTTACTCACTTTACAGCAAGACACGTCAGAACCACAGAATATGTCTACTACTGCGATTCCAGGGGCTGATCTGGAACTCTGGACGGATGGCTCAAGGTATGCCGATGACAACGGCAGATTCCGTACCGGTTTTGCCGTCACCACGGAGAAAGAGATTCTCTACGCTGAAGCATTGCCACCAAGCAGGTCAGCCCAGGAAGCGGAATTGATTGCGTTACAAACAGCATTGGAGATGGCAGAAGGAAAAAGGGTGAATATAAGAACAGACTCACGATATGCTTTTGGCATTGCCCATGATTTTGGTACTATCTGGAGAAATAGAGGATTCATAACCTCCTCAGGAACACCGGTGAAGCATGCCACCCTTATCCAAGGACTTATGCATGCTATGGGACTACCTATCCAGGTAGCGGTTCTCAAGGTCAAGGCACATGGAAAAGTGGACAGCACGGAAACAAGAGGAAATCAATTAGCTGACCAAGCCGCCAAACAAGCTGCCTTGGGATCTGTGTCAGAGAGATGGCTAGCCATGGAAGACATGGAAGTAGCAATGGTAAGCACGCGGGCACAAGAAAAGAAACAACGGGAGGAAACAGAGGCACAAATCAAGGCTGAAGAGTTTCCCGAAATTAATACAGCACGACCTCCAGTTGTTAAACTACAACAGGAACAGGCAAAAGTATTATCAGAAGAAAAGAAGCAGTGGAGGAAAGATGGGGCGACCGTGGAAAAGAAAACTGGTCTGTGGAAAAAGGATAATGTATACTGTCTTCCAAGAAGAATGTATCCAGCCGTAGCAACATGGGCACATGGAGCCACACACCGAGGAAAGAATCAAGCCCTCGCATATGTAAGGAAGTTCTACTATGCTCCTGGGATCAGTACCACATTGGCCGCATACAACCGAGCCTGTCAGGTTTGTCAAACCTGTAATCCCAGCAGCACACAGACCGTACCCACCCAGCATTTAGCCAAACCCGACTACCCATGGCAGAGAATCCAAGTGGACCATATTCACATGCCCCCGGCCGGGGGATACGAGTATGTATTGGTAGTAGTGGATATGTTTTCAGGATGGCCCGAAGCTTACCCAGTCAAGAATATGACGGCAAAGGTGACAGCGAAGAAAATGCTTATCGAAATAGCATGCAGGTTTGGTATACCTGAAGTGATCGAAAGTGACCAAGGACCGGCGTTCACAGCCTCTATTTTTGGGGAACTATGGTTTATGTTGGGATCTCATCAAGGACTCCACACTCCCTATCACCCACAAAGTTCGGGAAAGGTGGAAAGGATGAACGGCACACTGAAAACCAAACTACTTAAAATGAGTCAAGATCACCCCCTCCCCTGGCCAGATCTATTGCCTATAGCGTTATATCATGTCAGACACACGCCCCAGGCCAAACATGGGCTTACCCCATATGAAGTCCTATTTGGGTCCCCTCCCAGAATACCAGAGATAGATAGTCAGGAATTACAAAAGGGTCAAGATAAAGTAGTACAATTTGTGATTTCGCTTGCTCGAGAATTGTCTAACTCTCGTTCTGTAGTATCTGCTTCTCTTCCAGAGTCCACAGGAGACACGGTACACCCCTTCCAACCTGGGGATAGCGTGTATCTGAAGAAACACGTGAGACCCGATTGTTTGGAGCCCAGATTTGAAGGTCCATATCGAGTTCTGCTGATCACACCTACGGCAGTGAAACTTGAAGGGAAAGGACCCTGGATCCACGCTTCTCACTGCAAAAAGTCTCCCATTGAAGCTCCATGATGCATATCCTTTTTATTATTACGCTAATTATTACTGCTGAAGCCGCCCCAATCACTTTCTGGGTAAACACCTCCATGCCCCTCCAGACATTCACAACTGATTTCTGTAAAATAGCGGAGTGTGGAACAACAAACTATATCTATGAATCAAGGTACATAAATATGCAGGCTATGTTATATCTTTGCGTCACTCAGCCGGAAAACGAATGGTGTTCCTCTTGGTCAAATGTAGGATGGAACACCGGAGATGATTGGGCATATAGGCCAAAGGGAGGGTTAAATAAGAAAGATAAGAATGGAAAATCTCTTCTTACCCGGTTAACCCTTACTAAGGGATCTTGGAATCCTACCAAATGCGAGAATAATGCTCAACCAGTTTGTTTGCCTTTCTATTTACAATTGGAAAATCCCTCAGAAGGAGATATGGGAAAATATGTGCTGGGTATGTACAGAGGTGCTCTCCACAACAAGATGGGGCAAATTGAGTTAAAAGATATCGCCAGTAGACCAGTATCACCAACTTCTCAACCCAGCCGTAAGGACAAACTGAATAACCAAATCCAAGAGGTATTACCTATTCCGGGCTTGACATGGGAAGATGTTTTCCAAATAGAGACCCGAACCGATGTCAGGAAAAATCTGTGGATAGAATGGGTAAAATATACAGTCAAAAGTTCAGGGCAAAATATTAGTTGCATAGCCTGTGCAGCTGCAAACGCCCATCTAGCCACAGTCCCTTTAATACTCCCGGGAAATGAAACAAAATGTCTAATTACTGTCCTGACAGGTGAGAATGCTACCAACTGCCCTAAGTTAATGCCTCTAGTGTCTCAAAGGACTAGTGTAAAGCCCCCAAGAGAGGTATTTATTCATGACGGAAACTATACTTGTTTCATAGCCACCAGTAATTCCGGAGTCAAACTAGGGAGATTTGCTCCTGGATTCTGTGTCTCTAATTCCTCGGTGCTTTCAGACAAACTACAAAACCACACTCTACATCTGCTGGATATATATTGGTTGTGTGGTAATGGTAGGCTCCGAAATATTCTACCCCCAATGTGGCAAGGACAGTGTGCATTGGTTAAGGTAGTTATGCCTTTTAGAGTGCTCCCATGGGAACCGGAAATACAGTATCTATCCGGGAAACCTCTCTCTCTGCTAAGGTCAAAAAGGAGTATTGAAACAACTCTACCAGGTGGTAATTATGTATATATAGATGCAATAGGGGTTCCAAGGGGGGTCCCTGATGCATTTAAGGCCCAAGACCAAATTCTAGCAGGATTAGCATCCATTTTTCCCCAGGTCCAAATCAATAAAAACGTTGACTGGATAAATTATCTGTATTATAACCAACAAAGGTTTATAAATTATAGCAGGGACGCTTTCCAAGGTATAATTGAGGAACTAGGGCCAAATACCCGAATGACTCTTCAGAATCGAATGGCCTTGGATATGCTTTTAGCAGAAAAAGGGGGGGTATGTTCAATGTTTGGAGAAGAATGTTGCACGTTTATCCCAGAAAACTCTGTTATAGATGGAAAGACGGTCAAAGCACTCAACCAGATCAGGGATCTAGCGGCAGAAGTTAAGAGGAATTCAGGGGTGGATACCAGCTGGGCCAACTGGCTGGCAGATTGGGCTGGAGGCTGGAAGTCAATTCTCACGACTATTGGATTGATTTTGTTATGTTTATTTGTCTTTGCTATCCTTGTGCTTTGCTGTGTCTTTCCTCTTTATCGGAAACTAATGTATAAAGTAGTCGGAGCAGAAACGATGATGAGTACAGGAAGTGATCTGGAATCATTTTTGCAAACTAAAGCTAAGCCGGATATGCCTACCCGAAGCCCCCCAAAGCAGAAATATATTATGCATAATTCTTTATTATAAGAACCAAGTTTCTGGGGAAAGAGACTCCTACGATGTTTACAGTCTTGATGGAAGGTATGAATATCTGTTAGAGATGTGTTGTGCCAGTAGTCAAGTGAAGAAATCCTTTCCCCATTCCCCGCATCGTAGGACAGCTTGTATCCCCTAGGGAGGGAACGAATAAATATAGATTCAAGGGGGGATTGTGAAGGTAGAAGAGATTATGTGAATATATGTTTATCCGTTATTCCGAGTGTTATATAACTCAGCCCAGTAAATAGATATTGTCCAGTAAAGATGGCGCCTGTATCCGGGACCGCACCCTGAGAGCATCCTGGAAGGAAGAAATCCGGCTGATGCAAGATGTACAAACAACTGACTTATCAGCCCGAGTCTCTCATGAGCTGATCACGCACCCATGCACGAAGGAATGTACACGCCTCGGGGAATAATGTACACCAATGTGAGACGAAAGTGTGTCCTGGATCAAGATATAAACGGCTTAAGCCCAACCCCCACCTCGCCCCATTGTGTGATATATAAAATGTGTGTGCTGAACAATAAAGCAGTTCCTGTGTTACCCCCGGGGATAACGCATGTACTGAGATTGAAGCTGAACCTTGTGTCAGAGTCTTTCTTAGTGAGCTAGCGCATGCATGATTGAATTTGGAGCAAGTGACTGAAGAGAGAGAGAGACCCTGATATAGTGAGATTCACGACCTCATTAAGGGTACCAAAGTTATTATTAGTTATAGTAAAACGGTTGCTAACCTATATTGTGTGCGTGTCTTACTATTACTGTGTTCCTGTAAGAGGACCATCCCACTCAGGTGGGAACCCTTACAGGTGGAGGTGCTGTGTTCGAATAACCAGGTAACCCCAGGCTCCCAGTGGCGGAGGTTCAGGCCTGCTGTGAGCCTATCAGGTAACGCACCACACCGGTAATACACGTGTATTATTACATATGGTCCCCATCTGCGATAGGGGGGGGGGCAAAAGGTGTTACATACTGTAGGAGAGAGCTCATAAATAAAAGAACTCACCCTACACACACACATTAGAGAGTGGTAGTCCATCAGTCCATAGGCTGGAGCCATGCAAATACCACTATGATCATAATAAACATAAGAGAATCAGTTCGTTAAAGTAAGCATGAATAACTAATGATGCTGCGGTCTGTGGTGGTCCTGAAAATGGCGTGCATCCGTCCGGTAAATGAATGAAGCAACAGAAAAAGTGATGTAGCACTGCTGAAAAATAGGGCTGGAGGCTGGTTAGAAAAATAAAAATGCTTTATTGAAGATGCATCATAGCAACAGCTACAAAAAAAGGTCCTCTGACGCGTTTCATGCCTAAGTGGCGCTTTATCAAAGAGTAATCTGTGTTCCAACCATAGTCCCTTTAAATAGCAGCTCCAATGAAGAGGTGAATTCGCGCCTAAACCAGCCAATCAAGTCAGCTGGTGTAGAGTCTCCGTAGCAAGCTACGGAAGCCTCATAGGGAAAAAAGACCTCTGCCTTAGAAGCAGCAAAGCCCGGAAATACATAGATGTAATGAATGAAAAAAACAAAACAGCTCAATCATATTCCAAATGACACCTATGCTAACAGAACATAGATGACACGAAAACACAAAATAAACAACGAAAACCTGTGAGTTAAAAATGGAGAATATATAAACAATGAAAAAGAAATATATAAAAAAAAAACATATCTATTATGTGTGACTAATGAGTAAAAAAAGTAAATAAAGCAGAACACATTCCGTACAGTAATAACCCCCAGTGACTAAAAACTAAACCCTAAACAAACACCAATTCATATATATATAATCATAAAAGTGCATATGTGTGTATATATATATATATATATATATATATATATATATTATTATATATATTATTATTATTAAAACGCCATCTCCCAAATGATCTCCGAGATTTCTGGGCCCATTCAAAATATTAGAAAAGATTAACCCAGTAGCTTACCGTCTTGACCTGCCTCCCACCATGAGGATCCCTTCCGTGTTTCACGCTTCCCTTCTTAAGCCTTTTATTCAAAGTACTCATTTTTCTGTTCCCTCCCGGAAACCCAATCCAGTCTCCACCCTGGGACAACAGGAGTACGAGGTCCAATCCCTCATTGATTCCCGCTGGTAAAAAAACAAACTCCAGTTCCTGGTCCACTGGAAGGGCTATGGTCCGGAAGAACGTTCATGGGTACCAGCACGTCATATTCATGCCCCAAGATTACTCCGACAATTCCATCAGAAGTTTCCGTTCAAACCTTGGTTGGATCGCTCGGAGATCGATCCTCAAGGGGGGGATACTGTGACGGTTCAGGGGATTCCTTCCCCTTCTTTCTCTCCCTCTGTCCCCTCTCTGGCCAATCTCTCTGCTTTTACCCACTTCTGTCCCGCTCCGTCAACCTCTCTCACTGCCCCATTACCTCAGCGCATGCCCCGCAGGTCGCGCGCACCCGCGCGGTCCCTGAGCCCCTGCGGCAACACTCCCCGCTCCCAGTCACTCCCTGTGCCCGCTGCCTGTACCTCACCTCCGGTGGCGGTCCCGTCTGGTCCTCTGCTCCCCTCCACTGGGATGCCCGCGGCACGGCGCTCCATGCGGCTGGTCACGCAGCCTGTGCGTGCGCACCCTCGGCTTACAGAGGGCACGCGCACACGCTCCTCTAAGCCCTGTCACGCTCCTGACTCCTCCCCCCATTCCTTGCAGGCGATCTCACTCTCTGACCCTTCTGTCACCTCTTCTTCTCTCCCTGACCTATCCTTGTTGTCTCCCACTTCTCTCTCTGCTCCTCCCCTCTCCTATTGTTGTGTCTCCCTTTATAATCCCTGTCTGTCCTCTCTATCGTCGCTCTGCATAGTTCCTGTTTCCGTGTGTGCTGACCTATGCTGTGCTCCCTCTATGTCCCTGCTGTATCCTGCTCCTGTGTTTACTTTGGATTTCCCTGGCTTTGACCCCTGCTTGTCCTGGACTACCCTGCTCTCTGTACCCCTTGAACCTTGCTACGAACTCGACCTTGCTGACCTCTGGAATCCTTGGACCTGGCTTTGTACCCTGACTACTCTACTCTCTGGACCCCTGAACATTGGCACACGGACACAACCATTCTTAAGCTTAACCCTACAAGACGTTGCAAGTACCTTAACCACTCTCTCAACAGGCCCAGCAACGCTATACTGTACCACACTCCGGGCTTGCTCCCACTGCTGTGGGTGTGTGGTGTAACACCGTTCCCACCTCAGTACTGGGGTCTTGCCAGGTCTGTGGGCATACAGGCGTGACAGTTCTCCAGTTTTGCCTTGTTTTTTTCAGCTGGACGACTTTGATATATGGCTTCATAAATGTCCCTTATCATGATTTAAATACCCACTATCTTGGTTAAGGACAGCATGCGGTTATTTGCTAAACTCTCACAGCTGCAAATCTGGGGATAACCTGTATGAAAGCATTGTAGCCGATGCACAGTATAAATTAGACAAATTGTGTAGCTTGCGATAGGTTTTCTTTTCCTTAATAAATATGGTGATTTTTTTTATTTGACTTTGTTACTGTTCTCAAGCCAGAAGACTTTAGTAACTCACCCTATAACCAAAAATATAAATAAGAATATTTTAAACATTTTATAAGTTTTTTTTTGTTTTAATAAAAAAAACTTCTATCCATCCAAAGGTCTTTTGAGGTCGCTCACTCATCAGAACAGCGGTTTATACACAATTACAAGTAGAAAAGGTGGAGAGTGAACCCCAAGTGTCCTGCGCTCTAACTGGTGCAATTTCTTGTTTGTGTTGAAAGTATGCCGCCTCTATATATAGAAATGTAGGCAATGATGTTGCAGATTAAAGAAATAAATGGATAAAGTCCAGAAGGGGGGGGGGGGGGGGGAGGTATGGTTGCTATGAAGCCACGGTGGGGGGGCCGATTAGCAGAATATAGATAGAGGCAGGAGAAGAAGCCCTGATGGGAGCCTCTCTCATGAACTCACGGCAGTCTATATCTGCTGCCCTTACCCGACCTGGTCACCTCGCCGCTCGTCTCTCGTCGCTGTCCCCGCTTCAACGAATATCCCACAGGGTGGATGTCATCTAGCAGCCTCTCAGGGACAGGAGCCCACCGTCTGCGTACGTCCTCTTCGCCTCTCACCGCTCCACGGGTGCTCCGTGCGGTGTATGGCGTTCTCCCCCTGTAGCTCCAGGCAGGTCCCAGCAGGCCGTGCGCTCCGGCACTGCTGACGCTCGGGAACTGACGTCAGACGCTGGGAGGGATCGTAGAATCCCATGCAACAGGATTGCCAGCGTGCTCCAGCCGGATAGGTAGAAATAGTAGTGTAGAAAGGTGGCGGTCACTGCAGAAACGGAGCTCAGTCAGGATACAATAAAATCAGCTTTATTTCACGGTGCTGCACATTACAGAGAGACCATCTCTGACGCGTTTCGTCTCGTAGCAGAGACTTTATCAAAGAGTACAATCTCTCAACATAGCAGGGTATCTAAATAGGCCGCCCTTGATCATCATTGGTTAGAACACTAATGAGCCACAGTAGTGGGTGGTGACCTTGATTACACTATGAAAAACCATGAATGAACCGGGCAGTATACAATAGAACACCTGCATTGGATGGAATTAACACACATGCAGAAAATTAAAACAAAAAACCACTAATAACATATTAAAAACAAAGAAAACAAAAGTAACATGTAGCATCCGTATGAGTAATTGTATAAACATATCACATCATGTAATGGAGGCAATACCCTTGCGGAGGAATATAGATGCTAAGGACATTGAAATAATACATTATAACATGCCTCTAATTTGAAAGATAAACAATGTATAAACAATCTCAAAGAATGAAATATACACATCCCAAATACATGAGACTACATATAAATAGCATTAAGTCCATATAGGTACATATATGAAAAAAAGGGGAGTTAGTGTGTGTGGATGTAGGTTATAGACCGATGTACTTTATCGAATACACACTCCCAACACTCCCCACGTGATCAACCCTGGAGGAAGTGTTTTAACTCCCAATCCAGGTTGATGCCATGTGGATGGAGAGTGTTGAGAGTGTATATCCAATACATCTCCTGTTTGTTTAGAACATTCTCTCTGTTGCCACCTCTGGCATGGATTGGTATGTGTTCGATTGCTGAAAATGTAAAATTATTAATACCACCATTGGGGCATAGGGCAAAATGCCTTGCCACTGGATGATCAAGATTCTTCTTTTTTATCAGACGTACATGTTCAGCTATTCTGACTTTGAGGGGCCTGGTAGTACGCCCCACATATTGATGTCCGCAACCGCAGTACAGAACGTATACAACATAGCAGATATTGCAATTTAGAAAATTTTTAATAAAATACTTTCTAATCTTGGTGTTGTATGTAATGTATTTGGTTGCGCGTGCATACTGGCACATGGAGCATTTCCCACATTTGAAAAAAACAGTTGGTATACTTTTTACTTTAGGAAATTTGGATCTAGTATCGAACATACTGGGGGATAGATGAAACGCTAAAGTGTTCGCTTTACGGTAAGTGAATCTTGGTCCCTTCTGTATGGCCGATTGTATATCCCTGTCTAGCAACAAAGTGTGCCAATGCTTTGATATGATGTTACAAATTTGTTGCGATTGAGCATTAAATGTTGATATAAAAAGTGGACTCTGTGGTTTTTTGTGACTTAGAGATAAATCCCTATCTCTTATCACTTTGTCCTGTTTCTTGGTGTTGCGTATAAGGGTATCTCTATCTAGGGCATCTGCTTTAGTAAAAGCTGCTGATATGTCTTTTGAAGCATAACCTCTGGCCAAAAATCTGTCAGACATCTCTTTAGCTCTAAGTAGGAAAACCTCATTGTCTGAGCAGAGTCTTTTTAGTCTGACAAATTGAGCCCCTGGAATGTTCCTAATTAGAGAGCGGGGATGACAACTATGTGCATTAAGCAACATGTTCCTCGAATTTGGTTTCCTATAGATGTCCGTCTGTATTGTCATATGCTCGTCAATGTACAGGAACAAATCTAAATAATTAATATGATGAATATTGTGCTCAAAAGTGAATTTTAAATTGAAAGTGTTGGTGTTTAGATAATCAATGAAAGAAAGAAGTGAGTGCTCATCACCTTTCCAAATTAGGATCAGATCGTCAATATATCTCTTGTAGTAGATGATATGTTGACGAAAAGAATTGTCACTGTGATAAATAAAACGTGATTCCCAAAAGCCCATAAACAAATTAGCATATGATGGTGCAAAGCTCGTGCCCATAGCAGTGCCCATTTTCTGTAAATAAAAAAGTGAATCAAACAGAAAATAATTGTGAGTGAGTAAGAATAGTATAGAATCTAATAAAAAAGTGCAAAGTGATATAGATAAAGTGGATAAATCCAAGAAGTGACTGACAGCTTTAAGACCTTGTTCGTGTTGAATAATAGAATACAGGGAGGTCACATCCAACGTGACCCACCTGTATTCAGTGTGCCATGCAAGTTCCTGTACACTGACGAGGAAATCCGTCGTGTCTTTAATAAACGACGGCAGCTGAGAGACCAGAGGCTGCAAAAACCTGTCCACATACCGTGATAATCCA
The DNA here is from genome assembly GCF_040206685.1 of Ascaphus truei. Classification (NCBI taxonomy): domain Eukaryota; kingdom Metazoa; phylum Chordata; class Amphibia; order Anura; family Ascaphidae; genus Ascaphus; species Ascaphus truei. The sequence continues at coordinate 284,585 of NW_027453830.1, forward strand.
TCTCCCCATTATTGCGAGCATTGGATCTTTGGGAGATGGATTATCACGGTATGTGGACAGGTTTGCTAATTTGTTTATGGGCTTTTGGGAATCACGTTTTATTTATCACAGTGACAATTCTTTTCGTCAACATATCATCTACTACAAGAGATATATTGACGATCTGATCCTAATTTGGAAAGGTGATGAGCACTCACTTCTTTCTTTCATTGATTATCTAAACACCAACACTTTCAATTTAAAATTCACTTTTGAGCACAATATTCATCATATTAATTATTTAGATTTGTTCCTGTACATTGACGAGCATATGACAATACAGACGGACATCTATAGGAAACCAAATTCGAGGAACATGTTGCTTAATGCACATAGTTGTCATCCTTTGTTGCTAGACAGGGATATACAATCGGCCATACAGAAGGGACCAAGATTCACTTACCGTAAAGCGAACACTTTAGCGTTTCATCTATCCCCCAGTATGTTCGATACTAGATCCAAATTTCCTAAAGTAAAAAGTATACCAACTGTTTTTTTCAAATGTGGGAAATGCTCCATGTGCCAGTATGCACGCGCAACCAAATACATTACATACAACACCAAGATTAGAAAGTATTTTATTAAAAATTTTCTAAATTGCAATATCTGCTATGTTGTATACGTTCTGTACTGCGGTTGCGGACATCAATATGTGGGGCGTACTACCAGGCCCCTCAAAGTCAGAATAGCTGAACATGTACGTCTGATAAAAAAGAAGAATCTTGATCATCCAGTGGCAAGGCATTTTGCCCTATGCCCCAATGGTGGTATTAATAATTTTACATTTTCAGCAATCGAACACATACCAATCCATGCCAGAGGTGGCAACAGAGAGAATGTTCTAAACAAACAGGAGATGTATTGGATATACACTCTCAACACTCTCCATCCACATGGCATCAACCTGGATTGGGAGTTAAAACACTTCCTCCAGGGTTGATCACGTGGGGAGTGTTGGGAGTGTGTATTCGATAAAGTACATCGGTCTATAACCTACATCCACACACACTAACTCCCCTTTTTTTCATATATGTACCTATATGGACTTAATGCTATTTATATGTAGTCTCATGTATTTGGGATGTGTATATTTCATTCTTTGAGATTGTTTATACATTGTTTATCTTTCAAATTAGAGGCATGTTATAATGTATTATTTCAATGTCCTTAGCATCTATATTCCTCCGCAAGGGTATTGCCTCCATTACATGATGTGATATGTTTATACAATTACTCATACGGATGCTACATGTTACTTTTGTTTTCTTTGTTTTTAATATGTTATTAGTGGTTTTTTGTTTTAATTTTCTGCATGTGTGTTAATTCCATCCAATGCAGGTGTTCTATTGTATACTGCCCGGTTCATTCATGGTTTTTCATAGTGTAATCAAGGTCACCACCCACTACTGTGGCTCATTAGTGTTCTAACCAATGATGATCAAGGGCGGCCTATTTAGATACCCTGCTATGTTGAGAGATTGTACTCTTTGATAAAGTCTCTGCTACGAGACGAAACGCGTCAGAGATGGTCTCTCTGTAATGTGCAGCACCGTGAAATAAAGCTGATTTTATTGTATCCTGACTGAGCTCCGTTTCTGCAGTGACCGCCACCTTTCTACACTACTATACACAATTACAGACTAAAGCTGCATTATTGCAATCCCTGCTCTCTGATTTGTTAAAATTCCATGCATTATTCATTTACTAATGCCCGGAAGTTTTGCAGCTTGCAATGAGTTTTTTCCAATGTGTTTATTTCCAGCCAATGTTCAAACAATCCATGAGGAGCATATAAGGGGAAAGAAGACAAAGAAAACACACAATATAAGTGCAGATGTATGGACAATAAAATGTGGCATGTAGTATAGTCTTGGCTCGTATGTCCAACCTACTCACAAGATGTAGATGAATAAAATGCAGTTTGCAATTAGGGCTGCTACCCGTGTGGAATGAATGCAGTCAGGATCCCCCCTCAGAGGCACACTCAGCGGTATGATGGTATATAGGAGATGAGAAAATGCTACATAGCGCGATCAGGCTGATAGACAAAATCTTTATGTAAAAAGAATATAAAATGCGCACTTACAATGTGCAAGATAAAAACAAGCATTTATCACTAAGTGAAAACGAAGGGTCACCGCACTGCTCACTGCCTCCCCTGGATTCTCCAAGCTTCCCCCACTCGCAGTCTGTTGTCGGAGCTTGTTCTGTTGCACCCGTCAGAGCGTGTGACGTCACGGCTGCAGGGCTGGTGAACTACGGATCGCCTTCAGGATCAGAAAGGTACCATTCAACGAGTTTTGCACAGTCTGAATAGACTGTATACGGCTTCGTCAGGAGTGTATGTATTGGTATATTTGGATCCTCTATATACCCCTTCACATGTCAATTAAGCAATTAAACGATTTGCTAAGATGATGTACTCAGCTATTATTGCGTTTAAATCTACTTATTGTGAACAAACAGGGGACAATATATTAAATACAAACAGGCTACAAAAAGCGTGCAATAACATTAATGGCTTACAGAATGCAGTATACATAGGACAAAAGTTATGAACCGTCATTTAGAAGTTTCCAAATGTACTTGATGTAATTAGATTATATAGAGAAGAGGAATGGGCAATTCAATAGGATCTTATTAAATTATTTAACAGGTGGAGACATATATGTCAGTAATCCCTAATGAGCAGGATAGCCGGACATTTAACTACACACATTTGATTACTAGTTAGTATATGCTTATCTATAATGAAAAAAGGGGCAATTATAAATGGCTATGATAGGATTCAAAGGGCAGAAGTTGCAGGTATCAAGGGAAGCTTGAAAGATGTATCACTTCAAATACATACATATACCTGTAATTAGGGCATTATATATCATCTTAATTGGTCATGAAAAGAGATTTCCATATAATTTTCATTTACAACAAATGTAAGATTTTTTCATATGAGAAGAGTGAAAATATTTCCAAGTATTGCAGGTAGGACAAGACAAAAAATTGTCTTTAATCCCTAAAATGTGTATTTATATGTGTGCAAAAAAGTGTATAATGATATTTATATAAGTGCTTAAATGTGTGTGTGTATAAATGTTATAATAAATTATTAGGAGAAAATTACGTTTCATTTACATAGACATCAAACATTACTGGACATTCTTGGTACATAATAATCATAACAAATAGTCTACAATAAGATTGAATGGAAATATCACATAATATTCATTGAGATTAAATAGAAATATCATACTAATTCAAAACATGGTGACATTAGCTATTGGGAGATATAACTATACGGATAAAGTTATACGGATGTATTTAAAAAACACACAAGTTGCTGGTACGAAAGGAAAACAGGAAAAAACAGAAAGGAACATCATTAGATACGGCCACATTTTCATATCACAAAAGGTGCAAGGTCTATTTCTGCATTTAGGCCTCTAGGGGTAAGTGTGTTAAGGCGATGGATCCAGAATGTCTCCCTTTTGAGCAATTCTGATCCCCTATCTCCTCCCCTCCAATGTGGTAATACATGTCCATGACGTCATTTCCGGGGGAAGTCCTGCCCTCCGATAGGTCCTGTCTTCAGTAGCTGTTCCTCAAACTGGAGATCTCGGCATCTCATCCAGGCGCATGCGCGAGCGCATATCCGGCATCCCTCCTCTGGCTACTGACGTCATCCTGCAGAGGCGTGTTCTCCATACGATCCGTCTGTCCCACGATGTCTTGCTGCATAGCCATGCCCTTTAGGTGGGCAGCAAGCATGTAGTGGTACATAAGGGAGGAGAGAAAGAAAAGCCACTTTAAGAAGCAGAAATTTAAAAAAGTTGAATCAGACTATAAAGAAAATTCAAAACCACAAACTGGATATACAGCTCACTAGAGTAATTGTGTAATGTTTAAATGGGTGTGCCCATAAACACCTAGTGTGACGTTGTGTGCAGCTGATGAGCTAATAATAGTAGATTGACAGAAAATTGGAGAGCAGAAGCATATTAGTACCTCGGCTATCCAACTAGTAGCTCATTTGTCAAATGCACTCCTGGGCGGTTAAAACTTAACATTTAATAAGTATCTAGCTAAAATAAAATCTACATAAAAAGTAATTATTACAGTATATACACACAATGTACTTATAAAGGAAGGGTGCTGGGAAGGTAGGGTTGGACTCAAGGTATATAGCACACATGAAATTTTCCTCAATTTGTTCAAGGCAAAATAGGCTAATTAACACCTGGAGTTACCTATTATTTTAGGACATAGAATCTCAGAATGACCACCACTACTTGGACTGTAATACCTATTTTGACATACATATGCTGTGCGGCATCAAGCGTAGCATACCGATCAAGCCAACCTGTAATTGTAAAATGTAGCACCAAACAGTGATATGCCTGGATTAATATACTACTGTTCTAAATAAATGAAAACATAATATTAACACTGTAGGTACAACACAATCGCAGGTTGGTGGTACGTGGATTGATTCTACGCAAGATGACGATAACATGCACAGCATATGGATCAATAAAATATAGCTAATGCAGAATATAGTTGTCACCAAAATCAACTGTGGCTAAACACTTTGCTGAGATAAATGAAAACAGCACATAAATATGACTGTGGTGTATGGACATGCGGTCTGGATCTGACAATGCTAGTGAATCAATGTCTTCAGTGCAGCAATCTGCATCATACAATGCTGGTAGATCAATGTATCCAGTACACAATACTAAGCCTTCATACATAAATATTAGCGCTGAGACTGCAGTTTGCCATGTATAGAACACACAGTGTGAAAGCCAGTATTAATGAATCAATGTATCCAGTGCATAGCAATGAACCGTCTAGCATACCTAATAATAGTAGCACTGAGACTGCAATTGCCATAAACAGAGCCCACAGTGTGGAAGCCAACAGCAGAGACAAAGCAAATAGCTAATAAAATAAGTCTGTAGCAGAGACAGGAGATACAATGTACCAACGATACCCGGCTCCCAATAGTCCCTCCCTGATAACGTCACCACGCCGAACGCTGAATTACTAACAGTCCACTACTTATAGCCCATACCCCAGGTGCAGTCATTTCGAAATCGTCCGGTTTTCCTCACTGATGGCTGGTTGTACTGCGCATGCGCGCGCATGTCCGTGACGTCATTTCCAGGGGAAGTCCTGCCCTCCGATAGGTCCTGTCTTCAGTAGCTGTTCCTCAAACTGGAGATCTCGGCATCCCATCCAGGCGCATGCGCGAGCGCATATCCGGCGTCCCTCCTCTGGCTACTGACGTCATCCTGCAGAGGCGTGTTCTCCATACGATCCGTCTGTCCCACGATGTCTTGCTGCATAGCCATGCCCATTAGGTGGGCAGCAAGCATGTAGTGGTACATAAGGGAGGAGAGAAAGAAAAGCCACTTTAAGAAGCAGAAATTTAAAAAAGTTGTATCAAACTATAAAGAAAATTCAGTTTATAACTGGACGAAACAGGACAGACGCCCAAGATTCACCAATAAAGGGAAATCTAATCAGAGAGAGGAAGCACAGACGAGCGATTCAGAAGCAAGCACCTCCACAGATGGGGTTAATCCCCAAGCTGCAGGACAAAAGGCTTTTTTAGGAAGGGGCAAAGATCAAAAACAACAAAAGCGAGACAAAAAAACAGGAGGGGGGGACGTAATCCCAAGAACACCACCCGGTGCTGAGGCCGCACTCACGATGAATACTGATAACATAGTAATTAACCTATCTGACTATTCCATTTCAGAAATGGAATGACGTGTTTTGGCTAAAGGCCCATCGTTTGTGCCTACCACCTTCCCTAAGAGGTTTGAGGTAGAAGTTGAGTTATTTAAATTGGAAAGGAAACTAAACCTTAAATCCTTTTTTCTCAACAGAGCGGATGGTCAGCAGCAGCAGCCACTAACTGATGTACAGGTACCTGACACTACAAGAGTGATTTGTAAGTTGAACTCTAAGTTCATACCACCAGTTAAGAATCCCTCTGTACAGGTATTTATGAATATGGTGAAAAATTATGTTAATCATTATTTTAAAACACACCATAAGACATATCATAATCTTACAAAGAACAAAGAAAGCTGCTCGCTGTGAGCTTACTCTGTGATGCACCAATTTACCACATAAACTATGTAATTAAGGGGTTAAAAGCATTGGTCTCCCGTGGCAGTGACTGACTGAGTGGGTGGGTCACTGACTGACTGGGTGGGTGGAACGAGAATAGAACAGGGAAACCCGGGCGCTACCTGGAACTAGATAGGAGTTAGAATGGGGTATATTATCCACCTTGAGAGTGGGCAAGGTGTCCCTCTGTTGCTGTTCCTCCTGCGACTCAAACCCCAAAGGAGGATCTACCCAGGATCCTTCAAAGATACAGGAAATAGAAAAAGGGGGGATGGGGGAGCACAGGTGGAATCATATATACTCTGGACTCAGATGTGTAAGACTCTGAGCTGCTGGTGTGGGTGGTATAAATCTATGTATAATCTCAAACACTCACACGGCCTTGTGCAAATGCGTGTGCATCAAGGTATCTTTACGTCCTATGTTCTTTTCTTTAAGGGTCTCGTCTGTGCTTTTCCTTCTTCGTTGGTGTAGATCTGTTTCTTTTGTTCTGAAGTACTTCACCTCTCGTCCGGACTGGTTCTTCTATTTCTTGTATTCGTTGTTTCCCTCGGAATTAAAGAACACAGGTTCAGCGACAAAGAGATAGCATGCAAAGGGGACAATCTAGGTGGGGGGTAATCTATGAGGTAGACGGTATATAATCAAACACTCACACGGACATGTGTGGGTGTACTCAAGGGCTAAGGTATCTTTTGGTTCCCTGAATTGGTCTCACTGTTCCAAATAGTAAGTGATTGATAATAAAATATTGTTACTCACACGGCCAAGTGTGAGTGCACACTTGGAAAGGTATCTTTGGTTAGTCCTGATGTCTTGTGTTGTAGAATTTCTAGCCGCTCCTGTTCTGGATTCCTAGCTCCCCGGTGGGTAAATAAGAATATAAGTCCAAGGATACCGGGCAGAAACTTTATTAAAGTAATAAACAATTGAACAAAATAAAATGTTAAAAACAAGGGTATATAACAAGCCCTCCGCTTGCTCAACTCGTTGGCTGCGGTAGGGGAAGGGGTGGGAGGCCCGTCTTTGGGATATTCAGCAGTCTCGTGGTGCTACAGCCGCTCGCTCCGCGTCCGGATGGAGCTCTGTACTTCCCTGTTCCTGCTCCCAACGGTGGCCGCAAAGTGTCAAAGTAGTGGGGGGATTTTGAGCAACGCGTTTCGCCCTATGGACTACGGAGCCTGAGGAAGCCCATAGGGCGAAACGCGTTGCTCAAAATCCCCCCACTACTTTGACACTTTGCGGCCACCGTTGGGAGCAGGAACAGGGAAGTACAGAGCTCCATCCGGACGCGGAGCGAGCGGCTGTAGCACCACGAGACTGCTGAATATCCCAAAGACGGGCCTCCCACCCCTTCCCCTACCGCAGCCCACGAGTTGAGCAAGCGGAGGGCTTGTTATATACCCTTGTTTTTAACATTTTATTTTGTTCAATTGTTTATTACTTTAATAAAGTTTCTGCCCGGTATCCTTGGACTTATATTCTTATTTACCCACCGGGGAGCTAGGAATCCAGAACAGGAGCGGCTAGAAATTCTACAACACAAGACATCAGGACTAACCAAAGATACCTTTCCAAGTGTGCACTCACACTTGGCCGTGTGAGTAACAATATTTTATTAATACATAGTGGACAGACAGAGCCCCTGTAGATAGCACTCTGTTTCTGTATGAATTGGTGATTTATTTAAAATAACTTTATTAATTGACAATATCGTTAAAATATTGGGGTTTAAAACAATGATTAAATGATGCCAAGTCTGGCTAACTCTATGGATAGGTGTATCCAGAGGAGTATACAATGGTGTATTAATGCCCAGTGTTAGGGTAATTCACTGGCCCTAGTGTTCCTCATATGGAGAGAATGGGCTAGAGTTCTTGTAATGAAAGTAGCGGCTGTGTGGACCACAGATGTAGTGCCCCAGTATTGAAATACTAGTAGGAGCACTAGTTGATTGGACCTGTACTTAGCTGCTTTTGGGCTGCAGCTAATGGTACATTATAGACTTGTGTATACAGATCTAGGTCTATGTGCACTTATTATGAGTTTTTAACACCAGCATGTGTGGGTGGTGGTATTTTAATACAAGTGTGTGATACTTAACACGTGTACATCCCAAGTGTGTAATAACAGGGCTAGAATAGACACTAGTATTAGTTTTGCAATACTGGTAAGTTAGTGGCACTGCTGTAAATTCTGTATATACATATACCTAATTAACAGCTGAGTACTGCTCCTTTTAGGATATTAATATCGGTCTATTATGAAAGACCTTTCCCTAGTTGGTGTAGTGCTCTTCATATGTGGTAATGGTCTGGCACTCCAGAGGTTAATTGCTGGATTGGTTGCCGTTTTGCTCAATGTGTATGCCCCTTTAAGCTAAATGCTGTGTTTGGGGATTAGCATTCAGGCTTCCTGCATTTGTACTGTGATTTACTGCCAGATATTCTCTGTGCTTTACTGATGTGTGACTGCTAAGATCGTAGGATCTTTCAGCAGTCCATTACTGTGCACGGGCTGAGACACGCTGACTCTTTGAATCTCTCTGAGTCAGTGTACATGAACTCAGGCTCTGCTCGTGCACGTGGTCACGTGTTTGCCGACGCGCGCGTTTCGCGAGTGCTTTGTCAAGGCTAAGGTAATCAGTGTGAGTAACAATATTTTATTATCAATCACTTACTATTTGGAACAGTGAGACCAATTCAGGGAACCAAAAGATACCTTAGCCCTTGAGTACACCCACACATGTCCGTGTGAGTGTTTGATTATATACCGTCTACCTCATAGATTACCCCCCACCTAGATTGTCCCCTTTGCATGCTATCTCTTTGTCGCTGAACCTGTGTTCTTTAATTCCGAGGGAAACAACGAATACAAGAAATAGAAGAACCAGTCCGGACGAGAGGTGAAGTACTTCAGAACAAAAGAAACAGATCTACACCAACGAAGAAGGAAAAGCACAGACGAGACCCTTAAAGAAAAGAACATAGGACGTAAAGATACCTTGATGCACACGCATTTGCACAAGGCCGTGTGAGTGTTTGAGATTATACATAGATTTATACCACCCACACCAGCAGCTCAGAGTCTTACACATCTGAGTCCAGAGTATATATGATTCCACCTGTGCTCCCCCATCTCCCCTTTTTCTATTGACTGGGTGGGTGACTGGGTAGGTGGGTTGCTGTGTGGGTGACTGGCCCCAATACATTTTAAAAAGACCCCAATATATTTTAAAAGAACCCTTACCTCCTCAATACATATTCAAAATACACCCGTCAGCCCAATACATATAAAATTCAGACTTACCTTGGAGATGGTGTCAGGAGGGACGGCAGTGGATGCGGAGGTGGGGGCAGTGGATGCGGAGGGGGGGGGCAGTGGATGCGGAGGGGGGGGCAGTGGATGCGATGGGGGGGAAGTGGATGCCTAGGGGGGGGGGGCAGTGGATGCGATGGGGGGGAAGTGGATGCGGAGAGGGGGGGGAGTGGATGCGGATGGGGGACAGTGGAAGCGGGGGGCAGTGGATGCGGAGGGGGGGCAGTGGATGCGGAGGGGGGGGACAGTGGACGCGGAGGGGGCCAGTGGATGCGGAGGGGGGGGGCAGTGGACGCTGAGGGGGGGAGCAGTGGATGTGGAGGGGGGCAGTGGCGCACAGACCGTGGGACCACCGCAACCGTCTCCCCAAACATCCCCCCGCTCAAACAGCTGCCAGCGGTAATCGGGAATGGGGGGGAGAGGGGGAGCGGCAGCCGCACGGCCATGGCCAACGTGCCTGACCCATATACACACACACACACACACACACACACACACACACACACACATACACACACACGAGGAGGAGGCCAATCACATATATATATACACATATACACACACACACACACACACAAGGAGGAGGCCAATCACATATATATACACATATACACACACATACACACAGAGGATGCCGGTGGGGGCGATAGATTGGAACCGCTGTAGCCGGTAGGAGATTGAGGAGGAGAGCAGGACTGAGAGGAGAGCGGATGGGGGAGAGGGAGGCAAGCAAAACAAGGCCTGCCTGCTACTCTCTCCCTCTCCAACGCCTCACCCATCTCCTCAGGGCACCCAGAATGTTTCTGTTAGGTGGCCCCTCTGCTGCACGTGGCTGGGGTCTTCTCCCCAGCCATGAGAAGCAGCAGCAGCACTTTGCTGCATCCCTCTCCTCCTCACACACCTCATCCTCCTTCTCATACAAATCCTTCTCCAACGTCTCCCCCTCCCCACAGACCTTCTTCTCCCCCTCCCCACAGACTTTCTTCTCCCCCTCCCCACAGAATTTCTTCTCCCCCTCCCCACAGACCTTCTTCTCCCCCTCCCCACAGACCTTCTTCTCCCCCTCCCCACAGACCACCTTCTCCCCCTCCCCACGTACCACCTTCTCCCCCTCCCCACGTACCACCTTCTTCTCCCCCTCACCACGTACCACCTTCTTCTCCCCCTCCCCACGTACCACCTTCTTCTCCCCCTCCCCACGTACCACCTTCTTCTCCCCCTCCCCACGTACCACCTTCTTCTCCCCCTCCCCACGTACCACCTTCTTCTCCCCCTCCCCACGTACCACCTTCTTCTCCCCCTCCCCACGTACCACCTTCTTCTCCCCCTCCCCACAGACTTTCTTCTCCCCCTCCCCACAGAATTTCTTCTCCCCCTCCCCACAGACCTTCTTCTCCCCCTCCCCACAGACCTTCTTCTCCCCCTCCCCACAGACCTTCTTCTCCCCCTCCCCACAGACCACCTTCTCCCCCTCCCCACGTACCACCTTCTCCCCCTCCCCACGTACCACCTTCTTCTCCCGCTCACCACGTACCACCTTCTTCTCCCCCTCCCCACGTACCACCTTCTTCTCCCCCTCCCCACATACCACCTTCTTCTCCCCCTCCCCACGTACCACCTTCTTCTCCCCCTCCCCACGTACCACCTTCTTCTCCCCCTCCCCACGTACCACCTTCTTCTCCCCCTCCCCACGTACCACCTTCTTCTCCCCCTCCCCACGTACCACCTTCTTCTCCCCCTCCCCACGTACCACCTTCTTCTCCCCCTCCCCACGTACCACCTTCTTCTCCCCCTCCCCACGTACCACCTTCTTCTCCCCCTCCCCACGTACCACCTTCTTCTCCCCCTCCCCACGTACCACCTTCTTCTCCCCCTCCCCACGTACCACCTTCTTCTCCCCCTCCCCACGTACCACCTTCTTCTCCCCCTCCCCACGTACCACCTTCTTCTCCCCCTCCCCACGTACCACCTTCTTCTCCCCCTCCCCACGTACCACCTTCTTCTCCCCCTCCCCACGTACCACCTTCTTCTCCCCCTCCCCACGTACCACCTTCTTCTCCCCCTCCCCACGTACCACCTTCTTCTCCCCCTCCCCACGTACCACCTTCTTCTCCCCCTCCCCACGTACCACCTTCTTCTCCCCCTCCCCACGTACCACCTTCTTCTCCCCCTCCCCACGTACCACCTTCTTCTCCCCCTCCCCACGTACCACCGTCTTCTCCCCCTCCCCACGTACCACCGTCTTCTCCCCCTCCCCCCGTACCACCGTCTTCTCCCCCTCCCCACGTACCACCTTCTTCTCCCCCTCCCCCCGTACCACCTTCTTCTCCCACTCCCCCCGTACCACCTTCTTCTCCCACTCCCCCCGTACCACCTTCTTCCCCCCCTCCCCACGTACCACCTTCTTCCCCCCCTCCCCACGTACCACCTTCTTCCCCCCCTCCCCACGTACCACCTTCTTTTCCCCCTCCCCACGTACCTTTTTCTCCCATACCTTCTCCTCACGCATTTTTCCACCCACCTCACCACACTCCTTCCACTCCTCACACATATACACCACTTTCAACCAGTCATCGTCCTCCTCCTCCCCCTCCCTCTCCTCACTCACCTCCCTCGCCTCACTCACCTCCCTCGCCTCACTCACCTCCCTCGCCTCACTCATCTCCCTCGCCTCACTCACCTCCGTCGCTTCACTCACCTCCCTCGCCTCACTCGCCTCCCTCGCCTCACTCGCCTCACTCATCTCCCTCGCCTCACTCACCTCTCTCGCCTCACTCACCTCCCTCGCCTCACTCACCTCCCTCGCCTCACTCACCTCTCTCTCCTCAAACACCTCCCTCTCCTCACACACCTCCCCCTCAACCACCCATTCCTCACACATCCGCTGCTCCAACACCTCCTCTTCCATAGATGACTTGGCTCCTGGGGTACTGCGGCGGGATCCGGATGGTGAGGGAATGAACGCCTCCACCTCCGTGTACTCCACTTCCTGCAGGAGATACAAAGTGTTTGTAACCAGCGGCAGTGATACTCTGTATCGCAAGAGCTCCTGTGCCACTTGGGGCAGGAAACGCATCGCCGAGCCATATAACACGCACAGCAAAGCCATTGCTTGCCTCTCTGGCACTGAAGGGGTTAAATCACAGAACCATTTATATCATTTGAAAAACAATTGATAAACTGTGTGCATTGTACGTCATTGTATTGTCCGTTATTAGCGGATCCCTCGTTTTTCTGTCCTGTTCCCGCTGAAGAGTTTGGAAAATGATGCTGCAGATGGACATTAGCTGATGTGTCCCTATGATAATCCCCTCTCCCTGTCACACACAGTTACACTCGGCTATAAGATGAGAAAGCTCTGCACCTCTTCCTCTGACTCCTTACATCTACAGCTTGGGGGTCCTCATCTTCTCTCCCCTGAGGACCGGCTCCCCCTATTCCCCCATCCCCAGTACCCCCTAATACTCCCACCCCCAGGCCCAATACCCCCTAACACCCTCCTCCCCAGACCCAATACCCCCTAACACCCTCCTCCCCAGGCCCAGTACTCCCAAATACCCCCCTCCCACGGCTCAACCATTAGTGTGTATGTTACTGTCTGATAGTTACTGTGTGTGTGTAACCATTAGTGTGTGTGTGTCGGAGTGAGTGCGTGCGTGATACTGTCTGATAGTTACTGTGTGTGCGTGTGTAATTAACCATTAGTGTGTGTGTATCGGAGTGAGTGTTACGGTCTGATCGTTACTGTGTGTGTATGTAATCATTAGTGTGTGTGTATCAGAGTGAGTGTTACTGTCTGATCGTTACTGTGTGTGCGTGTGTATATAACCATTAGTGTGTGTGTATCAGAGTGAGTGTGTGTTACTATCTGATCGTTACTGTGTGTGTATGTAATCATTAGTGTGTGTGTATCAGAGTGTGTGTTACTGTCTGATAGTCACTGTGTGTGTGTTTGTAAATCATAATGAGAAATGGATTTTGTCTTATATCACAGTGTGTGTCTGTGCTAAGCTGCCGTATTGTGGCTGTGTTTGTACAAGTGTATCAATCTGTTAGTGCTATTTTAGTGTGATTGTGTGAGAATATTACTGATTGTGCATTTGTATTTTAGGAGCAGGAATCTGTGTGTGTGTGTGTGTGTGTGTGTGTGTGTGTATATAAAACCGAAACATTGTGCCAATAATATAAATATATATACACACACACACACATACTTGTGTGTTTATGTATATATAGATATATAAAGAAAAAGCAGGCACACCAGGGCTTTGTAAAAACAAAAAAATTACAATACTATTGAATAGAACTGATCAACGCTTTGGCTCTTTATAGGAGCCTCTCAACACACAGGGACCCCCAGGTAGTCAGATCTCACCCCTATTTAATTCTGTTACATGCCACATCAGACTTTGTTTTGATGCATTCTAAGGTTGTCCTTTTATCAGATCTTACCTTGGGTGTCTCCATCTTGTTGGGAAATTTGTTGACTTCAATCTCAAAATCTCAATCTGGATGGTGGGGAAGGGAGATCAGTGAGGTAGTGACTTAAATACTAATAAATATAATCTCTTATACTAATAAATATAATCTATTATTCTAATAAATATAATCTCTTATACTAATACATATAATCTATTATTCTAATAAATATAATCTATTATATTTATAAATATAATCTATTGAACAACAACACAAAAAAGATGGAAAAGTGATACTGTACTTCTAAAAAGCCACAGATTTGATATCAATTAAGTGGCAGAAAATAGTTTTTATGTTAGACCAAAATATCTCAGAGGAGACCCAATGAATGGGCCATTGCCCTCCACAGGGAGGCTGCTGTAATCCTCTCCCAATGGGACAAAAAGTTGTGAATTTGTCCTGAAGATGAAAAATAAACCTCCTGGTTATAAATATGATCCAAATGAGCGGTGAAGTGTCTGAAATCTCTGCTACGTCTCAGAAGAAACCTTACCTGGCAGATCCACAATGGTTATGGCAGAGAGTGGTGGCATAGAACTCTGGTACCAAGCAGTTTAGCTGTAACCATGGAAGTCAGGTAAACATGTATTTTTTAAAATTAGAATGCAAATGTCTGTCCCATTGTGGGCTCAGCCTGAGCTCTGTCAGACGTTTCCAGCTTGTGCTAATGGGAGATCTCCATATACTGGGATGTGATAAGAGACATGGGAGAGGGAGTGGCTCAGTGAGTAAAGATACTGACTGGCACTGAGAGTTTGAAGCAGAGGAGCCTGGTTCAATTTTCAGTGTCAGCTCCTTGTGACCTTAGGCAAGTCACATTATCTCCCTGTGCCTCAGGCACCAAAAACATAGATTGTAAGCTCCACGGGGCAGGGATTTGTGCCTGCAAAGTGTCTCTGTAAAGCGCTACATAAAACTAGCAGTGCTAGGAATTTCCCATTCACTGTCATATCCAGTTGATACGGAGACTCCAGGGAGGGATAACAACATACTGTATGATTCTTTCCAGACCATTACTCTTCACGGGGGGGCACTTGATACTGTATACTAGTGCCTATGTCTGGACATACTCTATTTTTGCTATCAGTATCATATTATTACCCCACCGTGTTGTCCCTGTTTGTCTTTAGCTGCACTTCCACATACAGTATGATATACTTATCAGATGGTTATTATTTCATACAGTTACTGCTACTGTTATGTATGATACTAAGATCATTTAATATCTGCAGCTCTTTGAGAAACATATACACATTAATAAATTGTGAATAGTTACTTGTACTGATTATGCGTTCCTCTGACTCCATTAAGAGGACTATCCATGTTTTTACATTTTGAGTGTTTAATAATTGGACGAATTAAAATTTTATTATTTTCATTTTAACCCTCTCCTATTGATAGGGTGACCACCCGTCCCCCTTTTGCCGGTACAGTCCCGGTTT